>NC_084510.1:24346809-24646809 GCF_024500385.1 Phyllopteryx taeniolatus
CATGTTCTCCCTGTACCTGCGTGGGCTTTTTCCGGGCACTCCGGTTTCCTCCCACATCCCAAAAACATGCATGGTTTGTTAATTGAAGACTCTAAATTGCCCGTAGGTGTGAATGTGAGTGCGGATGGTTGTTTGTTTATATGTGCCCTGCGATTGACTGCCGACCAGTTCAGGGTGTACCCCGCCTCCTGCCCGAAGATAGCTGGGATAGGCTCCAGCACTCCCACGACCCTTGTGAGGATAAGCGGCTCAGAAAATGGATGGATGGATGGAAGTGTTTTCCCTGTCATGACACACAAAGACGATCGCCAAAAGTCATGCGGATAACTGAGCAGAAGTGTTGCTTCTGACGCACCGCTTTTTGTTGTTTGGTCTCTACTTCCCATTTTAGTTTCCATTCCCATTGGCAACTGTTTAGATTCTGGGACAGCTTATTCAAAATATAAAAACTGCCAATGGAAAATGTATCTCTGTAATACTAAAAAAATAATAATAATAATTTTTTTTTTTTTTTTTTTAATCAGAAGTTGACAAATGTAGCGGAATGGATCACAGCTCGAGGGGTCTGCGATCTGATCCCACCTTGTGACACTGAGCGCCTATTTCTAGCTGGGTTGTCAAAATTGTGAAGTCGCTGTTTGTCAAACATTTTTATCCATTTTGAAATGGGGGAAAAAAGCGAATGGGAAGACTTAAGGGCGACGGAAACCCAAAGCATCGATTAATCGATGCATATTCATGTTTAGAGCGACCCATCACTGTTGCACTGATTAGGGACCAAGCTTGACGTGAATAATGGACGCCACAATGTATTATTTTTTTATAATTGTCTATATTCATGTGTAAACCCTAAATATACCCCCAAATTATTATCCCTAAACACTTTTAGCCACAGCTACATATGAAATTATAACAAGAGTTAAGTATTATTGGAAAAACACCATGTATAGTGTATTGCCGGCCAACTGGATATTGCTTCATACCTGGAAAAAAAAATTTGTTTTAAAAGCTCTTAAGGATTTCCTGAACATTGCAATGCCGTTCAAATTTCAAATGGCAGCAAAACTAGTAGCACCCTACGTGACAGTTCCGTGGCGTTCGTCCACGCCGCTTGGTGTGCAGCGGGCCTCAAGACTGCCGCCAACTGGAGCTATCTGCTGAGTAAAAAGTCATTCGAGAATGTATGCTCAGCAGATAGGTCGCCGGGTTTGCGTATTTTCTGTGAATTTTCTGCCTGAGACCCGAGACGAACATCTAACGTAATTTTTTGCCTTGCAAGGTGAAAAGCCCATCGTGTGCGCACTACTTGAGCTATAATCAAAGTGCATCCTTCATCATTTCATGATGACCAGCAAAGTTGTCAGCGGCTACATCCAGTATTAGATGGCAGTTTTTTTTTTTGTTGTTTTTTTTTTTTTTACAAATCGTAAGATGTTGCGCCATATAAGCAGGTATAATCTGGCCACATATCGACCAACTCATCCTCTAAAATGTCGTCGCTGACAACTTCACTGGGAGCTGCCATCTTGAAATCATTTGAAAGGAGAATGCATTTTGATTGGCCACCTAATTTCTGCCCTCAGCATTCAGCTCAAATGCGTACACGGTGAGGATTTCACCTTGCGAGGCGAAACATTTCAAACATGTTAGATATTTGACTCAAGGCCTCATGAGGCAGAAAACTCACCAAAAATTATGCGAGCTAGCTACTGGGCAACCGCTCTCGAATGACGTTTTGCTCAGCAGATGACTGCACCGTGCAAAAGGATTTAGAAGTAGCAACAAAATGGTTGCAATAAAATAAATATAAATTAAATAAAAAATAATGAAATGAGCACATTAAAGGCCTCTAAAATCCTCTATAACAAACAAATTTACGGAAAAGCATTTGATTACATGAACTATTCGACTGCTCAAACTGCTCTACTCACAAATGTTCCATTTGCGCTATTTAAGCAGAGTTTTTAGGGCAAGTGACACCATTTGAAACAAATTTTCTTGGCTAAACAAATTGGACAACCTCTCTGTATTGTCGCATGTACGAGCTTACTGGTGGATATTTTTAACTGAAACTTGTCAGCCAATCGGAGAAGGGATTTCCAGAGTAGCAGACTGAACGAAATGGTTAAAGGAGATATGTTGAGAAAAAAATAACTTTATACTATTTTACTCTAATTTGATGGTGTTTTTAACCAGATTTCACACAAAAACATTCCTCAAAATGGATTTTTTTTCCCAACAAAAAAACTTAATTGCTCTGCAACCATTCATTTATTTTCAAAATTCTTGTTGCATTGGACTCAGATTGAAGGGACCATTCCAACCAGACTTATTTTTTAGGAAATCTTCTCACGTTGTTACTTATAGGAAGAATTTCGCGGTTTGGCGCAAATAGTTGAGTTTTTTCAGCAAACGGTTTAGTCGGGTTCTTTCAAAAGTAGGTTAGCTCCCAATGGTAAATCGACGGGGGTTCGCTGCATACCAAATTTACAATATCTTTGGATATCATCAACTCCTCTGTAGTATCGAACGCTCTGTGGTTGCTACTTGGGTATAAATAACAGCGTGTTGTCACAGGCAAGCAGGCTTTTCAGCTCCTCGAAACTGCACCGCCTCGTTTCATTCTCATTCAATCCATTCGAATGGCCATTTGTGTCAACATGCCGTTTTAACATCTCGCGCCAGGTAGAAAGGGAACTTTAAAGATGGCTCTTTACATTCAGTGTGTCAACTTAAGTCATCCCGAGCGCGCAGCTTACCTTTTTTTCTTTTTTTTTGCTGGGTTGAATGGAGGAGGGTCCGCGACGAAGAATCCCCTCCGCGCTCTCTCCCTGGAAAGTTGAGTCTGTGGGAGAGCAGATGGTCGGTGTGGTCAGAACCAGGACCAATGGAGATATTAGCCACACGAGCCCAGAAGCTAACAATAGCTAGACACACGGTATAAACTCGTCGCCTCCACCTCCCCCGGCGCATATAATTAGCCACACACACACACACACACACACACACACACACACACACACACAAAACACCTAGCTAACGTAAGCCTGCTAACTAGCCTTTTCTATCCGCGTAACACCGTCGCTAATCATGCAACTGAAGCCATAACACGCGTTTTCGGCAAACCACTTGTCAGGGCCGCCCGAATCGGGAAGGCGCTAGCTGAGTGTCGCTTGCCCGTATGTGACTTACTAGGGGCTAATGCTAGCCGCTCGGTAGGTGGTGGTGGTGGTGGTGGCGGCGGCGGCGGCGGTGGTTCACTGCGACCCCCGGACTGACTGTCAAAAACAGCGCCGCGCAGGCTCGCTGTGGTGACTCAAGAGCGAGTCATTTTTGAGCCGCCGACAGCAACAGGTCGAATCGACAAAGAGTCCAAATGAATAGAAAGCAAAGAAAAAAAAAAAGAAACGAAACCCGATTCCCCCCCAAGCTGTCTCAGCTCCGGCTTGTGAGTGTGTACACTGTGTGTCGGCGTCACTTTTTCGCCCACCCCACTCGCCGACAGTTTCCGTCAGTAGAGTCCTCCGGGGCTTTAGGGGGCGCTCTTACACTAAAACCAGACGTTTAAAAAAAAAATCCACAATAAAATGTAAACCAATACAAAAAATAAACGTTGTAATAATTATATATTGAGCTTTATCGCTTTAAAATATACTTATTATTATTTCATTTTTTTTCACAATTTAAAACAATTCCCATGTCTCTGAATACTGTGGCTGTGGCAGGCACGTGCACACAGACCATAGGTGGTGCTCACGCACCTGCCCTTTGGCCCTGGATGAAAAAAAAAGTGCTCTTTTTGCTGCAGCCCTTTTTTCACCTACAGACAGTTTTAATAAAATAACAATGACCCATCCAATGCCATCCAAAGTGTTATAGTGTGTGATATCTGACAGGCATGTATTTGAGTTCCTGGAAGAATTGTACATATATGCTCCTGTCTTGCCCCAGCTACCCTCATCTCATCCTCCTCCTCCTCCTATAGTTGAAAGACTCAAAACAGACAGGTAGGAATGTTTGTGCGTTCCCTGATCGGGTATGGTGCAAAATTAACCACAATACTTAACGTTATTGCACCGTTGCAAACGTTACGTGGCTATTGACCCAATTTAGGCAACACGTTAAAAACACTTGCTAGCGTAACGCTTAGCCCACGAGATTTGCACTAATGAAATTGGTGATTTCAAAGCCTTGTTTAGCTGTTTACTGACCATAAATTGTCATGTTTAATGACGATAGAGGGGTAGAATATTTACTCAAGTAAGAAAGTACTCAGTGAAAAAAAATACTCAAGTAGTGAGTAACTTCTGATCTATTTTTTAAATCAGTTTTAAATCAAATAAAAATAATTAAAATAATGTGCAAATTCAGATACTGCTGAACAATATCACTTAATCTAATCTAAAAATCACTGTGTAATCACGGTGGATTAGCGCAATGGTTGCCCGATACGGAAGTCGAAAAGTCTAAAAATAAATCGCGTACGCAATTATTGATAAATTCAAGTAGTGAGCGACATGTAGATTATTGTAACCAAGTAGAAATACCGTTTCTTCTTAACATAAATACAAGTACAATTTATCCAAAATGTTACTTGAGTAAATGTAATGAAGTAAATGTAGCACATTCCTATCCACGTCTGAACACTACTGTGAGGAAGCCTGCCCTCGTCTATAAAAAGAAATTGCTGTCTTTATTAGTCCAAGATTTTTTTTTTTGAGCAACGTTTTGGGTCGTGGGGACCTTTTAGTGATCAGCTGTGCTCCTGTAACGATTGATATGTGGGGCCATCCAGTCGTTGCGGAGAGCAGTGCCTGAAATACTGGCCAATCGCAGCCTCACCAAGCACAAAGATGGCAGGACGGTGGGTCAAGGAAACCCCTGTCCCATATGTTTGCTATTTATTCGATACATTCTACTTACTGTAGCTATATTTTAGGTAAATTGGGCATGCATTCATTGTCTTCTGTCCTCCAAAGCAGTGATTCTCAAAGTGTGGGGAGCTCCCTCTAGTGATACGCAAAAGAATCACTCAATTAAATGTTCAAACTTTGCATAATATTATAATGGCTTGATATATATATATATATATATATATATATATATATATATATATATATATATAAGTTATTTATTTATTTATTTTTGTCCTCTACAGTACAGTTTTATTTAACTTTATGGTACATTACATTTGCATTGATCTTTTACAATCGTTTTCTAAGTGGAATCACAATTTTTTCTTCCCTATATTTAAGCACAGTGTTAATGTTCAAACTGTGCAAAATATTACAGCGGCTGACAATAATATTAAATATACATTTTAGAAATAAAACCTCTCCCTCGTTTTTTTGATGAACACTTCGGCCTACTACGCCACTGTATTTTAAGGATGGCCATGACGGTTGTACTCGGAGAGCTAAAACATTTTTGAGGTGCTGCTTGATGTAAAAAAAAAACACACAAAAAAAAACTTGAAAACTACTGCTGGAAAGCCTTGTGTGTATATCCTACTGAATGTTTAAAAGCAGATTTTACAGGATAATTTTACCACAGTCGTGTACTTTGTGCGCCATTCCGTGCTTTAATAAATAAGTGCAAAAACGTTGGAATGAAAAGGGAGCTTTGTATATGCCTGACTAAAAATCAAAAAGACTGTAGTTGCTTATATTCTCCACACATTGGCAGTCACGCACTACACTCATGTCCGAACCAACACTTGTATTGGGCACGAATATTGAAAACAACACTTTTTGTTTTGCCTTTTTTAAAAACATCTTTGTTTTAATGAGCATATGCACCAGAGAGATATTATAGTAATATGCTAAAACATGTATTTGTAATGCTCGCAATGTATATGGAAAACATGCACGAGAACTTTCCAACAGGTAAAATCATTTATTTTTGCACGTATTGTACCAATTATATTCAATTAGTATCCTCACAGTACAATTGAACAATATAGCATAATAACGGTTACATGTGTGTGTGTGTGTGGGTGGGGGGGGGGGGGGGGGGGGGGCGGTCGGGGGATACATATAAATGAACGTTTTCCTCGCATTGAAGTCGGGCACTGACCAGCATGAGGGGCCGCTCTGGGACTACGTGCACATGTCAACCAAACTGCAAAACTGGACCCACACGCGCGCAGTTGTCCCTGCGCGTTGCGTTGCGGGTCATTGGCACTCAGCCCTCCGCCCGGGCCTGCCCTGAGCGCCCCGCTCGTTTCGTCGTGAGTTCGTGCTGCGTCCGCAGATGCGCTGGCAACAAAGTTCCTCGCGCGGTGCCCCCGGGTGCATGCGCGCTCATTGGTGCGTCCCTCCAGCGTGTCACCACTTTTGGTGGATTACCCCACAGCAGATATCTTCACCGCCAGGACGCCGACGCATCACTCAACTCTCCAGCTGCAGACCGGGACCTCAAATTGAAAACACAAGGAGACCTTTTTATTTGTGTGTGTGTTATTCCATTTGAGATTCAAATGGCGTGGTCGTCCTCACTGCGCGCGCTTTTCTTTTTTGCCCCGTTGTTCTGGGAGGGTCTCTGGGTAAGCGGTAGCCCCTCGGGTTGCGCGTCCTGCGGGTCCCGTGCCCTGGGGAGGGACGCGGAGGAGAGGCTGATGGTGGAGATCGCCAAGGAGCAAATTTTGGACAAGCTGCATCTGAAAGAGAGACCCAGGATCTCTCAGTCTGTGCCCCGGGTGGCGCTCCTCACTGCGCTGCGCAAACTCAACTCGGGGCGCGTCAGGCAGGACGGTACCCTCGAACTAGACAACAATGTGCTATCCAAAGACCAAGGCTATGAAATAGTCAGCTTTGCCGATCTAAGTAAGTGTGCTAAGTGGCCTTTATACACTTTCCAAAAAAAAAAAAGAACTTTTACCTGCCGGTCTGGCACATGCCATTGCGCAAAATGATGAAACAAATGGATTATTTGCGCTTTGCTTGTCAGCTGGGCTTGTGAGCAAACTAGGTGAAAGTGCACGGGAGAATCTCTCACCTGTTTTCGAGTCATCAGTGTTCAAATAATACCAGCACTTTCTTGGCTAGTTTTGGACAACTCTGCAGTTAGTTGATCTATTGAGCTCAGCCTGACTCGCAAACTGACAATTTAAAAACGGTTTTCTGTTTTTGACCCAGAGAGGAAAGTAGATAAACGGATGGATGGATTCATCTACAGACAGACACATGGGTAGAAGGCATGATGGATGGATGGATGATATAAAGACAGACACACAGATGCCTGATAAAAAAAATAAATAAAACAAAATCACAGTAAGATGGACTGACAGACAGAATGACGGACAAGCAGCTGGATAATGGAAGGACAGGCAGACAGCTTGAAGGCATCACGGACGGACAACAATACATCGTTTTAGGAAAGCATAGACAGACAGACGGACAGAGGTGCAGTACAAAAAGACAAAGCTGGACAGTGTTATACATGAAACATAACAGATGGACAGACGGATAAAGAGATGGACAGATGGATGATTGAACAGACAGAAAGTTCAAACTGGTGGCCCGGGGCCAGATCCGGCCCTCCACATCATTTTATGTGGCCCGCGAAAGCAAATCAAAATCGCTAATTGCTTTCTGGTGTAATACCATTGAGATATTTGCAAGCATTTCTTTTGTTACCGATCCCCCTTTGAAAAGAAATGTAATCGTTGAAAAATGTGTTTTTA
Organism: Phyllopteryx taeniolatus; assembly: GCF_024500385.1. Lineage (NCBI taxonomy): Eukaryota > Metazoa > Chordata > Actinopteri > Syngnathiformes > Syngnathidae > Phyllopteryx > Phyllopteryx taeniolatus. The sequence goes on from NC_084510.1 coordinate 24,354,494, forward strand.
TAGGCTTCTGATTTCAAAACTGGTTATTCATCAATGTGTTGTGTATACTGTCATTACAGTATATGAGGTCATCTTTAATTTATATGGGTCCACAGTCGTTAACGGCCCCCCGAGGGAGCTCATAACTGCGATGTGGACCCGTGACAAAAATGAGCTTGACACCCCTGCTCTAAGGTATCATAGATACAGAAGGACAAATGGACTGACAACCAGAAGGCATCGTAGACGGACAAACGGATGGACACCAGACAGATATATGGATGGATGGACTTGCATATGAACAGAAAGATGGACAGACTGAAGGCATTGACACTGTTTCTATATCGTGTCATTTGCTTGTACAGTTCGTCTAAAATGATCAACGTACAAACTGATGTCTGTCGGCCATCGACACATTCTGTCATTGTGGTTCAATGTCATTTCCTTACCTTGTGTTTAATCCACAGATGAAAGTCTGCACGGGGACGAGGCAAATCTCAGCCTTTCCTTCCAGTTCCTGCAAGAACATGGCCGCAGTATCCAGGTGCTGCAGTCCTCCCTGTGGATTTACGTCCGCTCCTCCAAGTCGCCCCTTCAAGTGCCAGCTCAAGTCTTCCTCACCATAGACGGTGGAGATTCAAACCGGACCTTGGTGATAGAAAAGATGCTGGAGGTCCAGGAGAGTAACTGGCACACCTTCCCCATCAGCCGCACCCTGCAGGCCTTCCTGGACGGTGGCCAGAAGCGACTCCGTCTGGAAGTGAGCTGCACTGAGGATGGGAGAAATCTTTGCTCCCTGGAAAACTCCGCCAACACCCCGTATAAGCCCTTCCTGATGGCCCAGGTGCGTCTACGCGACGACCCCGCCAGACACTTGCTCAGGAAGCGCTCATTGCGGTGCGGCGATGACGTCACCGTGTGCTGCAAGAAAGACTTGTACATCAAGTTTAAGGACATCCAGTGGCACGACTGGATCATCGCGCCCGAGGGCTACCACATGAACTACTGCGTGGGGCAGTGCCCGCAGCACCTGGCCGGATCTCCAGGTATCGCCGCGTCCTTCCACGCCACCGTCTTGAGCCAGCTGAAGGTCAACGGTATCAACACGGCTGCGTCTTCGTGTTGCGTTCCCACGGAGCGACAGCCTCTGTCCATGGTGTACTTCAACTCCCAGCACAGTATCATCAAAACCGACGTGCCTGACATGATTGTGGAGTCCTGTGGATGCACATAAGAGTTTGTACCCTTGTGTAGTTAAGTTTTTATGCAGCAGTCCTAGAGTATTGTATGTGTAGTACAGATGGTCACAAACGGCTCGCCATTGGCTCCAAGATTAGATGCATTTGAAGACATAGGAATACCGATTTATAGAATTTAAAAACAACATTTTCCGAGGAAAGAGTTGACAAATTACAGCCACATATAATCCCTTCCTGATAATTCCTGCAAAAAAATGCATCAGGAATCATCGCACCAAACAGATTCTTTTACTGGCATTACAACCACTGAAAAGGTGAATGCGGAGATTGCCCTGATATTCGCCGAAAATGACTGCTTTGAACCAAAATGGTCGACTTCAAGACATTTTCAAGCATCCTATTTTGATACACATTTTCACCCAATTTGGGTGTTGGGGGCTATATTATTTTGAACTTTCCAGCAGACAGGATTTTGGAGCATTGTGTGGAGGATTCCCCAAAAATATTTCTTTCTAGGATACCTGCTTCCAAAGTATCGATTTTAGCTCATTTAATATTGCCTGGCACCGCTAGTTACAACATATTGCAATGGCCCCACAAGTGGTCAAGGACAGACACAGTAGCTGGTGCACTTTCAATCATTTTATTCAACATAACAGTCATAAAACAACCACATAACAATCGCATTCATACACAAGCTGCTAAGGCCGCAACTGATGAAGAGGCACTCAAAATGCAGACTGGCAAACGGTTCGCCAGTTTACAGCCACCCGCAATCCGAGCTCCCAGCAGTCAATTCTACGCTGTCATCTGCTGACGTACACGTCACTCACCGGGCCCCACCTTTTAAAGCCACACACACTCAAAGTCACAGATAGAATGTGGCACGTGAGGAATAATAATAATAATACCTGTACCTCACATGCACATTTAGTTGTTTAATCATGCAAAATAGCTTTTTATCCAATTACTCGATTAAACAATGAGTTAATCGGTACAATAATCAATTCAAAAAATACTTGATAGCCGTAGCCTTAACGGAGACCCTGTTTTAATGACCAGTTTTAAGTCAGGGTCACGTGACTTTAACGTACGAAAACACTGGAGGGGTTAAAAAAATAACAAATAAAAGGGCTGAGCGAAATATGTTTAATCAGCATCTCCACTGTACTGTTGACACAAGCGGTCTTTGAAGTTGGGCAACACAGACAGCATGTGAACCCGAGGTCACAATTTGGCAATCATTGGGACACGATTGCATCAGCGGTCAGGTAATGTGAAGGTCTGCGCGGCAGATGGGTCAGAATGGCATGTGCTGCTGTACGTTGTCACGTATAGTTGTCAAAGTCCAAAGTTTACTGGTGCGATGTATAATTAGAAGCTTTCCAGCAAAACGCAGCCCGTTAATCATTCCACAAGGGGGGACTTGACATCATCCCAATTGCACAACAGGTGGTCAACCAGCTGTGTTTGGTGTTTGGGGCAGATTCAAAATGCCAGTATGCCCACTAATAATCAGAAAACAACTAAACCGGCCAGTATAAATATCATAGCATGTTTTTTGTTGGATTTTTTTCGTTTTGTTTACACTATGCTCACATTGTAAACTGCAAACCTTATACATTGGCTAATAGTACAAATATGATCTTTTACTTCAGCCACAATTGTTAGGACATATGTTGCCTCCAAAGCTGCACTTGAATTGTCGTTTTACTGTTTAACGCAGACGGTTTTTGTATTATTATGATTCATATTGTTATTAGCATCTTGTTGCCATTGTACCATAATAAGCACTTTAACACCCTGAGACAATTGTCCTCGAAAAGGATGTGTAAACAAACTGGGCGATAGTTTACTTCACAATATAAAGTAGCCCACAGAAAAACAAATGTCAATCAGTGTATTTTCTCAGGTTCTATTTGTGTTAAAATGGGTGGCTTTTGTCTGTAGTGATGAATTTAATGTAATATCATGACTGTAATTATGTTTTTATTGTTTTATATATGATACTATATTTTATTGAATGATTCACAGTCATATTTTTTTCTAATCACAGCATTGCAGTTGCAATCTATTTTGGAATAAAATAAATGAACACATGCATCTCTGCTGGGGTTCTTTTACTGCATCTTAAATTACATTATATTAAAAATGTAATTTGCTTGATAATTGCCCGGCGGTCGACTGGTTAGCACATCTGCCTCACAGTTCTGAGGACTGGGGTTCAAATCCCAGCACCGCCTGTGTGGAGTTTGCATGTTCTCCCCGTGCCTGTGTGGGTTTTTCCCGGGAACACCGGTTTCCGCCCACATCCCAAAAACATGCAGGGTAGGTTAATTGAAGACTCTAAATTGCCCGTAGGTGTGAATGTGAGTGCGAATGTTTTTTTGTTTATACGTGCCCTGGGATTGGCTGGCGTCAAGTTCAGGTTTTACCCCGCCTCTCGCCCAAAGAAAGCTGGGATAGGCTCCAGCACGTTCGCGACCCTTGTGAGGAGAAGCGGAACGGAAGATGAATGAATGGGTGAATGATAATTGCCCAAGTCATATTTTACTTTTTGTCACAACATCAATAAACAAATACCAATGTGCTTGCTAAAAATGTTTTTTCCTTGATGACTGTTGTCGTCCAGGTCATGGTAATCCGCAAAGCTTGAATCGATGTCATGAGCCGTGCCTTTGTGGTTTCGATTCTATCTAATTTCATGTTATGTCTTGTTTTCTCGTGACCCATGTTCATGTTTTGTCCTGTTCGTTAGGTTTTCGTTTCCAGCTGTTCCTGTTAGCGCAGTTTCTTGTGTCAACCAACCAGCTCCCATATAATGGAAACCACAGACACACAGATGTTCTTCGCTTGTGTCCAAAAGACCAATTTCAGCTGGCATGCTACGTGTCATGTCCACGGTCGGCAAGGCAAAGGGTGTGTTTGCTAATACAAACAGTGGAAGTGGTTTTATCGACAGTCTGTGTTTGGTGTGTCAACAGTTGTCACATTCCCTTGGCATGAGCTCATTTTCATTTCACTAGGTGGGTAAATTATCTCTTCATGTGAGCTAACGCAGGATAAATTACGACATCCTGGGCACGTGTGCCTCATCTCGTTGTGGTTCGACACGCCAGGTAAAGAAGAGACAAATTACAATATAAACATTTTTAGAGCTGGGGGAAAAAATGCTGCCGGAACCAATGTTTCACACAGACATATATTGCAGACAGACACGGTGTTGGGCCACTGATAAACTTTGCCAAAAATGATAGAGGAGCGTCTGTAAGTGATTTTTAAGACACTGTTAGATGCGTAATGTACATACAACATGATGTATGAGTGCCCTGAATGGTAGTTATGTTGGTAGTTAGTTAATATCTGTAGGATAATCGATTCCAAAAAGATTCGATCGTGACATCCCTAAACATATGTTCTATTAATGTTTATTAATTGTGAAAGAGGGAACTTAAATCAGCAGCTTAGTCAATTAGTGGTTAGCAGATATGCATCAGAATTGAGAGGTTCTGGGTTAGAATCTCAGCTTGGGCCTTCCTGTGTGGAGTGCGCACGTTCTCCCCGTGCTTGCGTGGGCTTTTTGGCGGGTACTCTAGCTTTCTCCCAAATTCCGAAAAACCTGCATGTTAGGTTCATCGAACAAAAAGTGGCCATTGCATGTTTCAGTTTTTCTGTATGTAGTAGCCCTCGGACACCCCGGCTCAAAATTGTCCATAGGTGTGAATGTTAAAGAGAATGGCTGTTTGTCTATACAGTATGTGTCCTGCAATTGACTGGTGACCAGTCCATTGTGGACCCCACTTCTCTCGTCAAAAGTCACCTGGGATAGCTCACCCGTAACCCTAATGAGAACGAGAGCTATAGAAAATGGATGGCTGGAATTCACATCTTGATTTAGAGAGGCGCTTTTCAAACCAATGACTTGGCAAAGCTCCATCCATCTGTTCATTTTCTGAGCCGCTTCTCCTCACAAGGCTCGCGGGCGTGCTGGAGCCTATCCCAGCTGTCATCGGGCAGGAGGCGGGGTACACCCTGAACTGGTTGCCAGCCAATCGCAGGGCACATACAAACAAACAACCATTCGCACTATTTTTTTTTTTAGTTTGTCCTCATTAGAGTCACCAGTAAGCTCGAGCCTATCCCAGCTGACTTTGAGCGAAAGGCGGGGGTACCTTGTTATGGTCCAAAGATTAAATCAAACACTTGGCGGGTCAGCCAATAGAACTTGCGTCAACAATCCAAATGAACTCTAATCACTGTCTAAGGCGAATGTTTGCTTTATTGTAGCAAGATTCTTTGAGATGCATATTCTCCATCTTCTATAGTTTGTTTGTTTTATTTGTGTGTGTGTGTGTGGGGGGGGGGGGGTGACAGCGTATATTGCTAAAATGTAAATATACAAGATTCCAGCCAATGGCTAATTTCCATCTTTAGTCCCTTCACAAGTGGATGGTGCTTGAATAAAAATGTAATAAGTTGAATAAATAAGATAGACAGAGTTCAATTGCATTGTAAAATGACTTCAAGTACAGCGTACAATGTGCAATGATAGCTGATGAGGCAAACAGCAGGTAAATAAACAAGTCACAGTGAAACCACAACAAATAGGCCGAGTTCAAGAGCACGACACGTAGACGCTACACGCTCAGTAACAACTGTCCGGCTACATTATGGGATGGTCTAGTCGGACATGGCACTGCAAATCATGAACACAGCATTAATATTTGTCATTATATTTGTCACGTTCGGCACGGTGGACGACTGGTTAAAGCGTCTGCCTCACAGTTCTGAGGACCGGGGTTCAATCCCCGGCCCCGCCTGTGTGGAAGTTTGCATGTTCTCCCCGTGCCTGCGTGGGATTTCTCCGGGCACTCCGGTTTCCTCCCACATCCCAAAAACATGCATGGTAGGTTGATTGAAGACTCTAAATTGCCCTACTCCTCATCTTACTTGCAAATAAATGAATAAAAATAAACATAATAATAATAGTCATATGCATTTTCAAAAAGTACAATATTTCAAATGAATCAAAAATACAAATTTGAGTTCAAAGAGTGTTCTATTGTATTTAATAATTAATATTCAAGTGGTTAAAAATTTTTGTACACCAATATGACATTTGCAGTTCTCAAACAAAATGAATGAATTAACATGAATCTTTGCAATCGTTGTAATTCTATCCTTGCAGTATTTCATTTTATATTATCACTATTTCTCAGGAGATTTTAAATAAAATGTGATTAGAATTCAATTTAATTTGAATGACATTATTCCATTTCCAAACGATGTCATTTTCAGGAGCATGGGATAAAATTAAGATAAAAAATAAAAAAATAGTTAATATGAGCAAAGGTATGATCTAAAGGTACATTTCAAACCGAGCATTGTACAACAATTATTCAAATCCACTGAAATATGCTTCATTAGTCAGGGGATATTAAAGCAAATAATAATAACAATTACAAGAACAACAACTATAATAGTAGTAGTAGTAGCCATCGTAATAAAATGATAATAAACATTGTCTCTAAAGGGGCATGAATTAATAATAACCATTATTATCTCTGTAAAGGCATATTTATAGCAGCTATCGTGCAGGTGTACCTAATGGAGTGTCCCGTGATTGCAAAGGTAGCGCGATAGCTTCCTTAGTCTACTTGATGTGCACTTGAGAACACATAATTCAAATCATTGATAAATACACATGCGGTTCATCGAGCGCGCGTGCCTCTTTGTGAAGGTGAGACGTGAAACAAGTGACTGCGCAAATAAAGACGTTATCAAATGAAAACCAAGACGAAATAATCGCAATAAACGCTGAGATCCGAGCACGTGACTGAGACTGTCGCAGCGAGGACAGTTCTTGTCATAAACAGGTGAGTACTCATTGTCACCGGCGCCGGCGCCGCCAATGGAAAGCAGATCGGTCACCCACTATGGGAAAAACTAAAAGCCTACTGACTCACTGATATACTGACACACTGACCCACCGTTGGCCACTAAAGCCCTAATCCTTCACGCCACACAATCCCACCAAATCTCCTTTTGGGAGCGTTAATAAATTGTGACTTTGACCTCATCCCCTTGCAGCGTCATGGCAAGCTAACCTGGGAAGACACTGTTCCCACGCACCCTCCTCTCCGCGGGTCAACAGTGAACCGCATCAACGTAATGCAAGAGGATTGGATTAGTCCAAGGTTGAACTGTCAACAAAAGTGAAAAGAAATCGTGGAACGCCTGTAAAATTCCGCCTTGTCAACAGCGTGCGCCCTAACGAGAAATCAAATCAACCAACATAATCCTCAAAATGATCATTCAACTTTGACCCCAATGCTCCGCCCACATTAGGTGGCAACGTAATGCCTTAACGAGTTAAGTGAACGAAGGTTCATGAACTTGTTCATATTTTGGGTAAACTTTGTGCAATTGTGCCTGATGAACATTATTGTGAACGCGCTCATTGTGCCGTCTGTGAACGGTACTTCATTTTCATTCCAAAGAGCGCCAGGTTTCCTTTGAGACTTCAAAGACGAAACCTGGCTAAACACACCAGTTTTCATATGTAAGGGGATTAACGCCTTATTTGGCAACCCCAGTCAGGGACAGTCGCACGTCCGCATGCGTCATCAAAATGTGATGCGTGCCTAGAGGCGGTGGCGTTCGTTGCTAGGCCTATTTTAGGGGAACTTCTCAATCTTCAGCCCTCCTAAACAAATACCGGTCTTTGACAAAAACGAAATGCGTAGATGCACTTGCATGCCGATGAGCAGCACCGTCCCGTCTGCCTCCACGAATGACACGGTAACATTGACAAGTCATTGAAAGAAAGGATAAATCATGTTTAAATGTTTTGCATGTTGAACACTCCACTTTCAGGTACAGTGGACCCCCTCAAATTCCGCAGATTCCGCTATCCGCAGATCAGAAGCAGGTATCCTTGATAGATGGGGGATTGCTGGTGATTTTTGTTGTTGTTGTATTTTAGGAGTCTTGAAAAAGATCTCCTAAAACTCACTCAATAGTTGCCTGTAATGTTCGAAAAAAGAAGCCCCCAACACCAGTTTCTCCAATCAACATGAAATTGGGTGGGCAATCCTATCATAACATGACGCACAAAAAGGTCTCAACAATCAATGCTCAAAGCTGAACAGCAGGTCAGCCATCCTGGTTCGAAATAACCATTCCGGGCTCGTACTTTGACGTACTCGCACGAAGGTCCAGGGGTCAAATTCAAGGCCCTGGGGACTGATCTGGCTGGCCGCGTATTTTACGTGTCGACCTCATATTTCTTGCTAAAATATGCTCATCGCTACTTGTTACTCTTACTGCAGTGTTCTTGTAATACTGCATTGTTATTTGTATTTGGACTTCCAGCGTTGATGAAACGCATATCTCAAATAATCCTTCCCCATTGAACCAAATGGAAAGGCCATTGATCCGTTCCAGCCCCCACCCAAAAAATACCAACAACCCAGGGTACCCTTCCTCCAGTTTCTACTACAACAGTCAAGATGCATCACTTCAAGATACTTGCGTGATCAAAATTGTTACTTTCCTTTTAGGCAGAGCTTTGGTGGCATCTTGTGGCACTGTAGAAAGAGCACAAAAATACACAATGATGACACGAATAGGTCTATTCGTGAGTAGCGAGCCGCAAATAGGCGGGGATGTCACTGTACGGTCAAAGGTATGTTCATGTGCGAATACAACAAACATGATATAAGGTTTGAAGTAGGTCTAATGTGGTCGACGTTCATGTTACGATGGCGGCAGCACTTGAAATAACTTTGAAATCCACGGGGTGATCCCATTAGGACAGACCCAGTTATCTGTTAAATCTCTCCGTTACATCACACCTGCCTTGACCACAACAACAGTACACTGCATCTTCCATGGACTGGTCGGAGAAAAGTCGAGAACGCCTGAAATAGAGAACATTTGATTTCGCTAGACTGAAACCCATCTTGTTAGTATTAATAATGTAATGTTGTATTTACTCTTCTAGGCTGCTTGAATCGCGAAGTGGATGCTGGTGTCATGGATGAAATAAATGCTAATATATTGTTGATAAAATGGCAAGAGACGAGTGTTGACTAATAGGCTACACCAATAGCATATATTAAGTAATGTGGGGCACTTGGACACATTTACTACAAGGCTTCGGAAATCCAATTAAATTGACGCCTGCTTGCTTTACTGCGATCACTCAAAATCCCAAGTCGACTGACCTCAAATCACTAGGGTGTAAATTGATATTTGAGGCGCAGATACCATTCAAAGTCATGCAAATATGGTTAATTAGAGGTGCTCAGTTGATTGACTATGGTGTGCAGTATGTATGCCACAGTAGATGTGCAGAAACAATTGATTCCAATGTAAATATGGTACACAAATCATCAAATATGATAATATAAGTATGGCAAGCCATTGAATATAGTATACATTTGGTACATTAGAGGTGCGCTGACCATTGAACATGGTGTAAACACATGGACAACAGACGTGCACAGACCGCTAACTACAATGTAAATATGCTCTAAACACGGTGTTGTAATAAGAATACCTATTTTAATTACAAAATTCATGTAATTTTAATCCACTAAATTGCTGAGACAAAATATGCAATGAAATTACAGTTGCTTGGGAACATTTCCATGATTACGATTTTAGTTACATTTGAAAACTAGCTGGAAAAGCTCTTATTTTTTTCCTATCAGTTCCTCCTCCTTCTAAAACCGACAATTGTGATTGTCTGAGATTTTGAAAAGTTAGACTCATAGGTACACTTTTTAACACATAAAAGAACATTTACTTTTGAACAGTCTCATCTTTATAATTTTTGACTTATTTATGGAACATTCACTCATCTGGGTTGTCATATGAAGCGATATTGTCTAAATTGTGCACTTTTGTCATTAGGTCAACACGGTATGGTATGGTAGGTTTCCACATGCTGGTCACATATAATGCAATAAATATGTTTTTATTTGCACTTTATCATGTTTTGTTATCAGTTTATTATGTGTGTAAATATGTGGGTAATTCCAAAATAATGAGCTATGGCTTTACTCCATTTTCGAAGAAGAATTTGTTAAAAGTCATTGAAATAGTGACTCTACTATTATATTTGCAACAAGATCGGCTGTAACTATATTTCCAACGTAAGCTTCCCAACGCTGTCTGAAAATGGAACATAAGAGACAGACAACTGATTATGGTGTAAATACATTCGAGGTGCACGGACCACATTGACTCTGATGTAATTTTGGCACAGGCACAATAGTAGTGCACAGACCACTGCGCATGATGTAAATACATGATGTAACACGTATGCAGACCATTAAAAGTGTGGAAATGAAGCTACAAATGGAAAGTGTGAATGCAAATAGTCCAGGATCTCCAGAAAGCACAAGCTGAGGGAATGAATGTCGCTGTCCGTGCTGTTCCAGCCTCACCCTCAGCTCTTACAGCACAAGTTCCTGTTCCTGCGGGGGGAGCTAATTCTGTCAAGCAGGACTAAACACCTAATCAGGTTATTGCACACCGGCCGGCCTCACTTTTTAACACTTGCCGCCACTTTCGTCACTCATTGACATTGTGCATTGCTGCAAAGTGTTTCATCAATTTGAAGATGACACACATGACCTTAATTCTCACAGGGGCCAAGTGAGTGCAAGGTAACAGCTTGTTGAACTTCATGTACTTTATCCGTAAGTGCTCCTGCTGAACATACTGCCCGATGCTTGTTTTCAACTGTAATATAATAATAACACGATGACACGGTGGAAGTGATTTTCTCTTAGTGGTGAATATCTACGTACTTTCTTGATACACACTTTGCCAACAGACAGAAAATGAAAAGAAAATAGTTTTTTCCAATAAAATTGGGGTGATTTTTGTTTGATTATGAATTTTATCAACTATATACCCAGGCTATGTATTATCATTATTATAACTATTATTGTAAGTTTAATGCAGTACATGCAACTTGTGTTTGTGTACAATACTGTGCAGTGGTCAAGGATCCTGGGGATGCTGAACTTTTCAGTCCTATTCCCATCGTTGAGCAATGCTGCCCTCTAGTGGCAGTCTCTCCAGAACACACCTGTTTCTCGTATTTCCTGCAGTGTGTATAAAACAATACTCCCCCATACCCTCACTCCCTCCAACATTTTACTCTTAACTCTCGTGACTCTTTGTGCATTGAAAACATGTTGCTTAACTAATGTGTTCACATATTGCTACATGTTCCATTCATCCATTTTCTCTACTGCTTCTCCTCACTCGGGTCGCGGGCGTGCTGGAGCCCATCCCAGCTATCTGCGGGCAAGAGGCGGGGTCCACCCTTGAACTGGTCGCCAGCCAATCGCAGGGCACATAGAAACAAACAGCCATTCACACCTACGGCCAATTTAGAGTCTTTTCTGAACCTACCATTAATGTTTTTGGGATGTGGGAGGAAACCGGAGTACCCGGAGAAAACCCACGCAGGCACGGGGTGAACATGCAAACGGCACACAGGCGAGGCCGGATTTGAACTGTGAGACAGATGTGCTAACCAGTTGTCCACCATGCCGCCTTGTTACATGTTCTATTGCAAAAAAAAAAAAAAAGAACTGTGTCCCTGATGGGCCCTAAAACACTGCTGTGGACGCAGATAGTCCCATCTGTTGCTGTACTTGCCGTTTTGAGGACTTTCTTATGCACTTACAATGAATGACCAGCAGATGACAGACATTGCCACGGCCATAAAGCAAGAAAAGATAACCTACCGTGATCACAATGGGAATCCACTGTAGTAACAGATAAGACACATTGACATTGATATACACAGAGATATATATATATGGAAAATACCATAGATAAAAATAGAAGAATTTTACGTGACATTTGTCTTAAATTTAATCAAAAATGTTGCAGGTCCAAATGAACCACTGCATGCTTGACCGTTTTTTAAAATAATATATATAATAATATTTTCTTTTAATATATACTTTTGGGAATATATATGAAAACTTTAAGGAATTAAGTAAATTAAAATCCCAGAAATTAAATAAATTATTATTACCATATTATTACGTTGCAAGTATTATTGCATATTATTATTAGATTGCATTTTGAATTTAAAGAAACTCTATTACTTACTCTTCAACAAGAAAAAAAAAAGAGGTCAAACAATGTTTGTACAATTTTAAAATATTTGCTTTCCTCGAGTTTTTAAGATTAACATGATTGTTACGAGGTGATTTCTTACAAGCCAACATATTAGAAACAGCTCTTAACATGATTCAGTGCTTTGGTACATCACTGCAAAATACAAGCACAACAATAATAATAATGCCTTGTGCAGGTGTACCTAATGTTGTGGCCAGTGACTTTTGAAATATTATTCTACCAGTTATACTCACTAAAATGCTCCAGCGACAAACACATGCATTCACCATGAAAGCATTTGCATTGATTTCTAAACAAGCAGGTGTCCAATTCTTACCTGCAGTTGCAAGTCTTCGGGAGGAGCGTGGGCCCAGGATTTGCAGCACACAAGAAGAGAAAGAGAGAGCGAGAGTGCCGCCTTATATATGAGCCACTGTCACTGCGGGACCCGGACCAATGGGATGAAGAAAACGTGCAAGTGACCATCTGCAATGGAAAAACAAATCTGGTGGATTTTGCTGCATGTGGGAATGGTGTCCAGGTGCCGTGCGACTTAGCAACAGATGCTTTCTGCCCTCTCTTACAACCTGCATGGACAAGATCAGCATCCTCACTTTGTGCCCGGGACACTCAAAGATCTCCCAGCCCGCTAATGAACCCTCCTGCTATTTTTCGAGGTCATATTGAAAAGACGTTTTTTTGGTATGAAACTTACTTCGCTCGATTGAACTCTCCGAGTGTGATGAGGGTCAAATTGAGCCATTCAAAAATATTTTGGAATACAAATCTTGGGATCAAACGTCTACTGTGAGCTTATTTTTGTTCATTTTTTTAAATGATATATTTTTACCATTATTTTTGAATTTGGTCGCGGGCGTGCTGGAGCCTGTCCCAGCTATCTTCGGGCAGGAGGCGGGGTACACCCTCAACTGGTTGCCAGCCAATCGCAGGGCACACATCAACAAACAACCATTCGCACTCACATTCAATTTAGAGACTTCGATTCATCTACCATGCATGTTTTTGGGATGTGGGAGGAAACCGGAGTGCCTGGAGAAAACCATGGTTAATAAGAAAATTAATGGTAGTATCGAAAACATTCTTTATGAGAAAAATGTAATATTACAATTTAAAAATTACAATTTTTTCCTCACTATTACATTATTATCATAACATTCACCTTCTTTTCTCACGAATAATCCAAAAAATGCCTCACAAATAGAAAACATTCTCGTCATATTACATTTCTCCTCATGATATCACTTTATTCTCCTAAAATGACAAAGAGACTTTTTCTCATTTTTTGGAATAGATTTTCATTTGTTTCCATTCAAAATGTAATTGTTTTATTCTAAAAAAAACAAAACCTTTTTCTTATAATAACTTTCCATCCATCCATCCATTTTCTGAGCCGCTTCGCCTCACGAGGGTCGCGGGCGTTCTGGAGCCTATCCCAGCTGTCATCGGGCAGGAGGCGGGGTACACCCTGAACTGGTTGCCAGCCAATCGCAGGGCTCATACAAACAAACGACCATTCGCACTCACAGTCACACCTACGGGCAATTTAGAGTCTCCCGTTAATGCATGTTTTTGGGATGTGGGAGGAAACCGGAGTGCCCGAAGAAAACCCACGCAGGCACGGGGAGAACAGGCAAACTCTACACAGGCGGGGCCAGGGATTGAACCCCGCACCTCAGAACTGTGAGGCTGACGCTCTACCCAGCCGGCCACCATGCCGCCTTATAATAACTATTCTTATAAAATTGCCACTTTTTCTCTTGTAACTATGAATTTATTTTTGTAAAATCACATTGTCCCTTGGACAAATACTTCATTATTCTTGCAATTTTTAAAAAAAAAAATATTTTTTTTGTGACCATAAAATTCCTTTATACATCTTTGTATGTTGCTGCATCTGGTAGCCTGCAAAATTTTACATTGAAAGGAAATTTAAAAAAAATCTTTTTTTAAAAGTGAAGCTTGTTTTACATTGGCAGCTCTACTTGATTCCTAAAAAGAGCGTCTTGGCCAGGAGCTTCATCTTTGGTTTACCTGCAGCGATACTTGCCATCTTTCTAATCCGTCTTAAACCTGCATGAGCTTTGGGCGTGGACAGATGTCTCGTTCACTCACCTCTTCTCTCCATGTGCTCCATTCACAACATCACAACAAGACAGAGTCTGTAAAATTCTTCTGATCAATATTTTTGGTTTTCAAGCAGGGTTTCACCCCACTGTCCAGTGCTGTGAAAACGCATTTGTCCCCTTCAAGATTTCTATTCCCCCCCCCCCCCCCCCCCCCACCCTTTATCACACCCAAATGTTTCACTCTTTTTCGCAGAATTACTTTTAACATATTCAAGGGTTTTCGAGCATTAACTGTCCGTTTAAGGTGCCTTTGATGGGCAGCTATTAATAGTGTGCGTGTGGCCGCGCGAGTGTGTGGTTGTATACTACAGGATGCCCCAAAAGACACTACAGACTTTTCTTAAAATAACTGCCACCTGGCAGGAAGTTTTTGGCTCCCCGACTGCAGTTCAAGCGCCAGTTTGAGAAGCTTTATGGCCGTCACACTGCTCCAACGCATTATACAATTAACACTGTCCATGATAAGTTTCTCGAAACAGGATCTGTTCTTGATAAACCATGTGGCGGAAGGCCTGCTACTACCACCACTGATGAAAACACTGAACTCTTAGAGCGGGCGTTTGTGCAAAGCCAGAGAAAGTCTATCTGGAGGGCTGCTTTGGAACTTCGCATAAACAAAAACTGGATTCAACAGATGCTTTGGAGAGTGATAAAACTCAAGCCGTACCGACCTCAAGTTGTTCAAAGGCTTCAAGCGGAGGATTATGATGCTCAACAACCTGAAATCGGTCCGGGTAAACCTTCATCACATGTGAAGAATCTGCTGAATTGAGCTTTTGTTGATATTGCGTTCCAGTGCATCTGTGCGGATAGACTTTCCCTGGCTTTGCGCTAACGCCTGCTCTAGCAGTTCGGTTCGGTGCTATCATCAGTGGTGGTAGTAGCAGTTTCGAAAGCCAAGTTACCGAAAATTGCCATGGCATGCGTGAACTGTACTTCGTTTTGGAGCAGTGTGAGGTCCATAAAGCTTCTGAAACTGGCGCTTAACTGCAGTTGTGGACAGATAAACTTCTTGCCAGGTGGCAAATTAGCAACGCTACTCTAAAAATCAATTGATGAGCCATGGGCAAGAACTGTAAGAATAATGCCACACCATTAGGTACACCCGCACAAGCCGCATTATTATTGTGCTTTTATTTTGCAGTGATGCACCAAAGCAGTGCATCATGCGATGAGCTGTTTCTGATATGTTAGCTAGTAAGAAATCACCTCTCCATCATGTTAATCTTAAAATCTTGAGGAAAACAAACATTTTAAAATTGTACAAAAACTGCATAGCCTAATGCTGACGACTGCAAGTCTGTCTGAATGATACAAGAAACGAAATAGAAAAAAGGAAGTCTATAGAGACTTTTGGAATGTCGATGGATCCATTATTTAATGCTGGAATTTTCCGACAGTGCCTCTGCAATAAACAATGCTACAAAGGCGTTTCCGCTCATCCAGTAGTATGAAGTAAATAGATTTGGAGTGATGGTGGATGTTGTATATTGCGTTATTTCCCGAGCAGAATGGAGTCATGACCGAAATAGCAAAACTCAGCGACTATACTTTGACTCATGCACTGACTGGATTTGCCCGCTCACCCTTAATCCCGTCCATTGACAAAGCGGCGCGGGATTGTGAGCGCCAGCATATGGCTCCAGCATCTGCAAGCTGCTTCGGGGGCCAAGAACTCTCAGCTTTGGCGGCTATATGGGGGACTTAAAGTCCCGAGACTCTCATTGACAAAATGCTACTGTTACAGTTCACAAGGCCTCACAGGACTCTTGCCTTCATCCAGGTCACCAACTGTTCGACTACTGACTCTCCCTGCTTTGACTTTTAAAGCCACTTATTTTGGTATTAGGCTAAGATATTACTCCGTGATTGGATTCATGCTGACTGCGTGTTTCTGCATAGAAGAAAAATGTGTTCATGTGTTTTTTTCTTTTTTATTATTTCATCGTATTGAGTACCACTAAAGTTGACTAACGTCAGAATATTATGAGGATAAAGTCAAAATATTACAAGATTAAAGTTGTCATCATAGTTGGATGTGGAATTATGACATTCATTTACATTTCTAAGAATAAAAATATATATATTTTAAAAATCACAAAAGGTAAATATTGTGAAATGAAGCTTTGATTTTACACAGTTGAATATTATTTTTTTTAGAATTAATTTTAAGAAGCAAAAATATTAATTGAATGAATAAAGTCAAAATTTTACACAAAAGACGTACTATTACGCAATTAAAGTTTACATATATGCTTACTTCATTCAATAATGTTAAATAATATGCAAATAAAATAATATATTTTAAAAATTAAGAAAATATTTTGTTCATAAAATTAAAAAACAAATTCAGTGTAACAATGTTTTTTTCTTGTAATTCTTTTCTTTTGTTCAAACAGAGTGATGTAAGAATTATGACATTCACAAACATTTAAAAAAAATCATAAAACCAGTTGACTGCAGTTGAAATAGCACGATAAAAAAAAGAAAATGAGAATTTTAAGTTGACCGAAGTTGAATTGTTGTGCAAATAAAGCATGAAAAAAGTGAAACATATTTCATCAATAAACTCACAAGAAAATTTAAATTAAAATTTTTACTTTTTTTTTTCTTCTGCTCAGCCACAGTGATGTTGGAATGATGACATTCCCTTTTTCATTCCCTCAAAAACATCACTAGAGTTGACTGAAGTCAAAATTGTATGGAAGAAAGTCAAAACGTGAGAATTTTAAGTTGAATGAAGTTGAAAAACGTTTAATTGTTTTGCAACTAAAGGTATTTTTTAAATATAAAAAAGTAAGAAAAATGTAATCAATAAAATGTCAATATGATAATATTTCAAAATTATCATATAATAAGAAATAAAGTCATGAGAATTTTAAGTTGAGTGAAGTTTTAAAAAATGTAAATTATTGCGCAAATAAAGGTCAAATATTTGTTTTTAAATATCAAAAACTACATTTCATCAATAAAATGACATTATAAGAAAATATTAAGTTTTTTTCTTTGTTGCATTTTAATAGAATTTAGTGCAAAAAAAAGTTTGTAGTGTTTGCAGAATTGTCTTTTGACATAGACAGTGTTTCAACTTTTCGTACAATTTCCCAATAAATTCTTGTGGATAGTTTTCATACATTTTTTCTCACAGATGTCCATGCCTAAGGGTCCACACTGTAAAAAATGTCAACCACTGTATGTATGCCATTCAACATGACCTTAATGTACTGCAGTGGCTTTAATGTTACCAAATCATGTTTGAAATCATGTGTGCAGTTAAACCAAAAACAGCTCCAACTTGGACTAAAAATAATGAATGAGGCAGTAAAGAAAAATCCGAAACGTGACAAAAACCTCAACGATTTACAAGCTATTCCATTTCGCAATTTACAAGGACAAGTCAGTGGAAAGACAGACAGTGATCATTATCTGTCTTACAGCCATCACCGTGGAGCTACAAAACATCTCGGCAGCTGTGTGAACACACTGACAGTGCAGAGGAGCATCGGCCAGCAAATAATCAGAAACACTTTATATGGAGGAGGCTGTGATCCGCTTACCGAGGAATTGAAATAATATCAAGGGGCCACGCAGCGGAGCGAGACGGAGAGAAAATCATAGCCAATAGAAACAAATAGTTACTTAAGCGGCCGGACACCACAATGGGGCTCTGTCATTCCCTCTTCTATTTTGATTGGTGATACGAGGGTACGTTTGGCTTGTTACATATGCATAAAGCATGCTTAGAGTCATCCCAGCACGCTGCCAAAACAAATAAGACTACCGACAGAATCAACTAGCTGCACTGGCATATAGATGTGTTAGCAATGTTAGCAACACACAATGGTGGCAACTACCCACAGAAAACGACTTACCCTGACAACGAGATGCGCTAGCAATGTTAACAAACCACAATGGCGGCTACTACCCACAGACAGTGACTTATACTGTTAACGAGATGCGCTAGCAATGTTAGCAAACCACAATGGCGGCTACTACCCACAGACAATGACTTATACTGACAACAAGATGCACTAGCAATGTTAGCAAAACACAATGGTGGCGACTACCCACAGACAACGACTTATACTGACAACGAGATGTGCTAGCAATGTTAGCAAAATACAATGGCGGCAACTACCCACAGAAAATGACTTCTACTGACAACGAGATGCGCTAGCAGTGTTAGCGACACACAATGGAGGCAACTACCCACAAAGTCAACTAGCTACACTGACAACTTGATGCGCTAGCAATGTTAGCGACACAAAACGGCGGCAAATACTCACAGACAATGTCTTACACTGACAACGAGATGCGCTAGCAATGTTAGCAACACACAATGGAGTCAGCGCTATCAAATAGCAAATACATAGTATGTCTGAAAAAATGTAAAAAAATTGTGTACTTCAAATCATAGCTTCATTGTTATCATTGTTATCACAGCTGCCGATGCAGCTCATATTATTTTGGTTGTCTTTCGACTGCGCCAATGTGTACAGCACTACGCAAATTTGGTGACACGCGCGCACAAACACACGCGTAAATCAGATCCAGTCCGGGTTTTGCCGTCGATTCTGGAGCAACGTGTGCATGCAGCATCCGCACATACATGCAGGCAGGCAGCCACACACGCTTGAATTTACAACTTTAGAAAACAAAACAAAACAACACAAAAACAAAAAAACACTCACATATTCAAATGCAAATTACTATACGTGCTTGATTTGATTTATGACACGTGTAAAAAATAAAAAAAAAACTTTTATTTTTTTTATTTTGTAAAAGTTATTGAGAAGTTGTGTGTAACTTTTTTACCAGCGTGCATTGCGAACGTTATGGAAGAGTGAAGGAGAGACGCAGCATCGTCTTGTCTGTTCCTTTTCTTTTCTTTTTCTTTTTCCTCCAAGAAAAACAACCCAAAAAAGTGAACTTCCTGTTTCGGGGTGGTCCGCAGAATGTGGAGGCATGGAAGGAGGGAGGGAAGGAGAGCAAGAGAGAAGGAGGGGAGTGGGGTTGGGTTGGGTTGGGTTGGGGGGCGCATTTACGCATTTGGAGGAGCCGAGCGAGGCAACTTGCGGGACTCCCTTGTTGCTGTCGAACATGGGCCGCCGACGTTGTTGCTTCCACTTGGGAAGCCGAGCGACGACGTTAGCCTAAAAAAAAAAAAAAAAAAAAAAAATTAAAAAAAAAAAAAACAAGAGAAAGAAACCAAAGAAAAGAAGAACAAGAAGAAAGACGGGCAAAGTTTTAAACAAAGAGGATAACACCGCGCGTGCGTGGGGAGAAACAATCCGGATTTGTCGCACATCCGAGCGCACAAGGAGCGAAAAGTGGAACTCGCAAAGCTCTTCCAGGGACTTTGGGAAGTTTGATGCAGGCTGAGGTAAGGAAACTTGACTTTTTTTTTTCCCGTCTGCATCACTTCTTCATCTGATGGAGTGACTTCAGTTGGTGCACTTTTTTTTTTTGGGTGGGGGTCCATCAACTGTCGTGTTTTTCTGTGTGTGTGTGTGTGTGTGTGTGTCCAACAGCTGTTCCTTGTAACCTGAAATGCTTGAGGTGCCAATATCATTCCCAAATGTGCCCCCCCCCCCTTGCCTCTCCCCCCTCTGTCTTTTTTTCTTTTTTTTTTCCCACCCCCCTTTAAAAACAACACTCCTGCCTGAAGATGTGCACAACCACTAGGTTGAGGCCTAATCTGAATTCAAGTGGGTTTTTAATCTCATTTGTGGCCAGATTAGGACCCTTACTGGATTTAATAAAGCACGTATTTATTTACTGCAAAAAGTCCTAACACACACACACAAACACACACCACACTTACGCACGCAGACACACGCACACACGCACACACACACACACACACACACACGCATGCATGCGTGGGCTGGATGGTGCGTACACATGCAATAGAGATAACTCAATTGTTTTGCATTCAAACAACAAGGCGATGCATTCGAGGTGCACATTTTTGCAGCGTTAAATACAGCGTCTATTTTAGTCCCCCATAGCAAATAATGGAAATTGAACTAATCTGTCCAGCTGTCACCGTCGTAAAACCTTTTTTTTTTTTTTTTTTTTTTTTTGGAGTTGCGATTTAAGCATTCTTGATTTGTGTGTAAAAATTGTGAAAAAAAAAAAATAACATTACAAAGTGAATGAACCATTGCTAAAATCTCTCACCCCTGGAAAAGATTGTACGGTAACTGTCATACAAAGTGAAGAAGAATCTGTAGAATCAACAAGAAGAATCTGTAAGACCCCTCGCATCAATTTGACAGAGATTTCGCTTTTCCAGTTTCTTCACAGTCAGACACGTGTAAAAACAAGTACAGCACTATGTACACATATCACTTTTCAATATTTGTAACCAATTTTTAATAAATGAGAAACCCACCACACATGAAAAGCTGGGGTGGAAAACAAATCCATGTTTCCTACTGCTTTTATACAGAATGTCAAAGGCATTAGGTATGCCTAATGGAGGTTGGGACTACAACATTTTATGCAAATTTAGTCTCCAAAAAGCCAAGGAAAAAGTATTTTAACAATTTGACTGCAGTTACTGTATCCTCTCTTCATGGTAAAGAGTGAAAACAATAATGCATTCGGTCTTTATGTGAGTCACAGGCGTAAGACACGTAATGGAAAGTTTTAACTGCGACGTTTTATGCAACTTAAGAGTCACCAAAAAGCCAAAGAATTGCATTTTAATATTTTTTACACCCATACAAGTTTACCTGCTGTTTATATGAAAATGTCAAAACAATAACGCACTCAGTCGAAATTTTTAGTCACAGACATTTTAGGTCTTAAAAAATATACTTTTATAATCAACTATTCTATGTATAAGCAGTTGAGAAGAAAGCCCAGCACTATCACACTACAGAGAAATGAATGTGAACAGCAGCAAGAATCGTCAGCGGCATTGTATGCCATCTCTACACTGTAGGAGAAGTTGACAGTCGAAAAAAACACCAGCAATGGAGTGATAACTCTCGATGATGACTAATGTATAAACTGAATTTTATGCAATACGATGAATACCTGGGCAGCAACAACAGTCAGCAGCTTTGTTTTGATTGACGTCATAAGTAACGCTACAAAATGACTTGGAGTTGACGTTATGTGGCCACATGTGAAGAGCTTGGCGGGGTGGGGTGTGTGTGTGTGGGGGCTTCCTCACGCCCCCCGCCCCCCACACGCACCCCTGCTTTTTATCAAGCGTGTTAAGGCCAAAAGGCTCCTTAATGGGAACTTGTCTTCAACAAATAGAGCACACACAGGAAGGAGTCGTCTTCCTATTAGCGGCCACGGGAGAGAGCGAGGCCCACCGCTCGGCTTTTATCAGACGCCAAGATAAGTCGCTTATCAGCATACAGAGCGCTGATTGGAGGGTTCACGTGTGTGTCCAAGGTAGAGGAAGTTATCACGCAAGGTAGGGGGTGGGTGGGGGGGATAGTGCGTCACGTGACACGAGAGAGGCAGACGGCAACAAGCGGTGTGTTTTTGTCCAGATTCCATTTTGGGCCGAAACGTGCCACGTGACGCCTGCGATACTGCCCCGCCACCCCCCAACACACTTCTTCCTCCCACCTTCCAGAGAGAGAGACTAAGGAGGGGGAGGGAGAGAGCGAGAGAGTGAGACCACCCTCACTGGGATCACAGCCCCTCAATCAGGCCCTTTCACACCCTGTGAACCTGAAACAATCAGGCTTTAATAGCCGCTGTCTGTCTGTCCAAAGAAGTACGCGGGGACAGAAGATGACGACGATGCCCGCGAGTTCACTTTTATTCCCGTTCCGCTTTTTGCTCAGCTCGCTCGCTGCCTTCCGCCTTGCCGTCGTCGTGACAGAAAAGCCAGAAAAGCCTCCCTCTGTACTCCCAGACAATGTTAAGTGAATGCAGAGATTCATTTGTCAATACACTACACAGTGAAACCTTCATGATGAACCCATTCCAAAAAGCCAGCCAAAAACCAAATCAGTGGAAAAGCAAACCATAGGAAATAATGTAAATCCAATTAATCTGGTCCAGACACCCACAAATATTAAATAATTAAAAAAAAACACAACACACATGGGGTGTACATCACAATTTTGGTCTGGTTCTCAAAGGAGCACCAGAGATTGTTGCTTGGTACTCGTTTTTTTACACAACCTACCCGACCTCACTGGATGAACTTGAAGACTTACAGTACATGACCACGCGATCATCTTATTTGGCACAATTCTTGAGGTCGGCGGCCAACAATCTTTTTTGCACCATGGACCAGTTTCATGTAAAGCCATAACGCAACGAGACCGAAACGTCTGCCTCATGGTTGCCGCTCCACGCTCAGCCATTGTCACCATCTCGTGAGTGGCACCGTATGTGGGGAGTTTTTTCGTGTAGCACACTCAAAGAAGAAAATGCAAAATGCTTGGTACGCAAATGCACAATGAGACACTTGAATCTACAACCCCAATTCCAATGAAGTTGGGACGTTGCGTTAAACATAAATAAAAACAGAATACAATGATTTGCAAATCATGTTCAACTTATATTTAATTGAATACACTACAAAGACAAGCTATTTAATGTTCAAACTGATAAACATGGTTGTTTTTTAGCAAATAATCATTAATTTAGAATTTTATGGCTGCAACACGTTCCCAAAAAGCTGGGACGGGTGGCAAAAAAGAGTGGGAAAGTTGAGGAATGCTCATCAAACACCTGTTTGGAACATCCCACAGGTGAACAGGCTAATTGGCAACAGGTGGGTGCCATGATTGGGTAGAAAAGGAGCTTCCCTGAATTGCTCAGTCATTCACAAGCAAAGATGGGCCGAGGTTCACCTCTTTGTGAACAAGTGCGTGAACTTAAAAATAGTCGAACAGTTTAAGAACAATGTTCCTCAACATACAATTGCATGGAATTTAGGGATTTCATCATCTACGGTCCATAATATCATCAAAAGGTTCAGATAATCTGGAGAAATCACTGCATGTACGCGGCAAGGCCGAAAACCAACATTGAACGCCCGTGACCTTCGATCCCTCAGGCGGCACTGCATCAAAAACCGACATCGATGTGTAAAGGATATCACCGCATGGGCTCAGGAACACTTCAGAAAACCAATGTCAGTAAATACAGTTCGGCGCTACATCCATAAGTGCAACTTGAAACTCTACTATGCAAAGCAAAAGCCATTTATCAACAACACCCAGAAACGCCGCAGGTTTCTCTGGGCCCGAGCTCATCTAAAATGGACTGATGCAAAGTGGAAAAGTGTTCTGTGGTCCGACGAGTCCACATTTCAAATTGTTATTGGAAATTGTGGACGTCTTGTGCACCCCTGCCTACGACCATTGTCTTAGCACCCTGTCTTGGTAAAACGTTTGTACTGCAGCTAAGCAGTGACGTATGAGTGGCTGTCAAATAGTTACAAACCCAATTTAATTTAACCCACTAATAACAGATTTTTTTTGTTTGTAGTTTAAATACTTGTTTGAAGGTTAATGTGAAAAAAAAAGTTTTGTTTAAGGCTGTCCTCTTCCTGTTAGTCATTTTGGAAATGACATCATTGTTGGCTGGCCAACAGATCCAGAGAGCTGTTATTGAGGCCCCTGCTTTGGAAGGGGAACTATTACTAAATATTTTCAAAACATTGCAAAATAGGTACGGGGATGCTGCAATCGGCTACAGCACAGTCAAAAAAGGGGTGTCCAGGATCAAAGGCGAAGAAGTGACCTCCATGACTAGCAAAGGAGCTCATGAAGTCATCTGTTCCGTTGTTATTATGCTGTTATTAAATCGATCGAGAAGGCGGCGGCGTAGCCTCTATGTGGAACCGGGAGGAAGGCTGATTACATGATCACAGCATGTGACTAAAACGGACCAATCACGAGAGATGATCTCCGCGGCATTGAGCATCCATCCCCCATACTGACCCGATATGGCACTATATGATTGTCACCTTTATGGGAACTTTAAAAGAAGGAGTTTGGGGTCAGCACTTGTCCGATGACGGAGAAGTCAAGCAAGCTGTAAAAATCTGGTTAAAAGCACAGCCTGCTGAATTTTACAGTGTTGAGAAAAAGAGAGATTACTATATATTGAAAAGTAGGGATGAAATCCCCACATTTTAGACTTCATTTCATTGCGGATATTGCCTTCCTATTGCAATAAATAAAGCCATAGGAAAATTGGGCTCATTGCAAAAAAAAAAAAAATCAACGAAAACCAAATCTTAGAAAAACTGCGGCATACGAAAGCCGAGGTTTTCTCAAGCAATGTTTGGATGTGTGTGGGCGTATGGTAGCTGCTGGTGTGTGTCCGTGGTTGATATACATCAAGAGCATATATTTGAAAGCAGGATCCAGGTGGCACGCTCCTCAGACTTGCCAGACTTGGCAGAGTTAGCGGCACAGTTATTTCTTCCCTTCCACTGGACTGGATTTCTCTCTGCATTCAATCAGAGCAATGTGCTTCACAAGAATTGAGTTGGAAATTGTACACCCCAAAAATTACGCACTCCCAACAAAAAAAAAAAGCGAGTGGTGCTGATGGACGTGTTGTAGCAAACATACAATCGCAATCTTTCAATATTTCAAAGCTTGGGCAAACAATGGGTTGAAATGAAAGGATTAAATTTGCAGATCAAATCCACCAAATATGCCCGTTTTGTTTCCGAGGCCATTCCTTTTTTGTATGTAATTCTACAAAATGACCGTGTTGAAACATGACCTGGGGTGTGTGTAGGCAGGATGGAGATAGTTGTGTTATCTTCTTCACAAGAATTTAGTTGGTGTTTTGTGTGAAAACAAAAATAGTGCTGTTAAATCGGAACATGTAGTAAGTCGTTAGACATTAGAGAAAAAAAGAAAACAAAAAAAAAGAGTGAAATTAGAGCAGTTTCGGTTCGGTTTTTCACGGTACAGATCGGCGACTACTGTGTGTAAGCCAAAAATCGTTAAGCACTAGTAATAGTAAACAGCTCAGAAACAGAATCGCAACGGTACTACTAGTTTAGAGCCAAAGTAGATTTGCCACATTTTACTGCTCCAAAATGTGAACGTAAAGGCCTCTTTATACTCCTGCGGTCGTGCGGCCGACAACGCCCCCATTGCATCACGTGACCGACGAATTGGCCCGTGCGGCCCCTCTGCGCTTGACGCGCACACGGCAAAAATTGTTGCTGCGTGTCGAATGCCGCGGAGATCTCTCGTGATTGCTCCGTTTTAGTCACATGCTGTGATGTAATAAGCGCTCCTCCCGGTTCCACATAGCACCTACGCCGCCGCCTTCTCGATCGATTTTGCAGCATAATCAAACGTATCATCTGGTCATGTAGGTCCATTTGTTCGAGCAGACTCTGTTCCGCGGTCGCCATTGTTGTTGGTTTGTTCCTTGTTACAGAGGAAACTCCACCCTGTGGTGTCCTAGCCAATACTAGCCGTAGCGACACCCCCGACTTGGAGGTGAACTGCAGTACATTTTCAAAACTGCGCGCGTGGGTTGCGCTCGAGTATAAAGGCAAACTACGCGCGGGACAGCCGCAGTGAAGTAAGTGCGGTCGCCGCCCGCGCGAGTATAAAGAAGCCTTAAGAAGGCTAACGGAGGCTCGCTCACGTCACGCGTGTCTGGCCATGGAGCTTGCTGACCAATAAACGTGTTATCTGAGTGGAGATATCGTGGACTTGCCAGCTTTCCTCGACATGCCATGCCCCTGGTGGTAATGTAAGACAAACAGACTGATACTGGTGATTGAGAGGTCTCAACTCCCTAAGATCATCAGTTCGGCACTAATATTAGTCCTTCGCAGAGGATAAAGAATATATGACTGAGTACTATTGTCTGTCTACATGTTTCGCTGAAACGTTTGCGTTCAAGCTGTTGCTCAAAGGGTGCACGCACCGCAACATAGATGCTTTTTAGCATTAGCATTCAGCTAGCAGGCTTAAATGCTAAGCTATGTGGTTGTTTTCAATACACATGTTGTACTGTAATTCTCTTTTGTTTAGTTTGACAGTAAACTTCAACTGGGAGTGGCAATAAACAATGTGAAGCCTCTTTTTTTGGAGAATTGTTAATATGTTTAAATATTTATGTTCACATATTTTATTATATTTAAATGTAAATTTTACAGTCCTCCAAACAGTGGATTTTTTTCCTTTTATTTTTCAAATCATTTTGTACTTTTTATCTATGCAATGAAATATACAGTCTGCATAAATCTTAATGCCTCATTGTTTTGACTTAATTTCCTTCTTTAGTTTTATTCTTCTAATCATCAAGTGGTGCGCCAAGGCGGGCCACGTCAAGTAGATCCGATGCCATAACAGGAAGTCTTGGTGAGCGTGACTTACGACCGCAGTCACCGATACGCCGCCACGTCAACCCGCCGCGGGTCAAGCGGCCTGAGATTTATGACCGCGACGCGCTCGCACTGACGTCCATTCTGCAGACTTTCGTTGGCCTCGGGGCTCCACGCGGAATGTCACGGACACGCCGGGATGATTCCGCGGAAAACTTGACACCTTGAGATGACGTGCCAACGATTTATGATGCTCTCAGAGGTTAAGGTCGACGACCATGCCTCAGATTTCGGTTAGACATGAATTAGGGTTTATATTGGATTTTGGGAATGCCTTAAATGATGTTTTTGGAAGATTGCATCCAACTTGGGGGACTCTCCATGGAAGGGGAACTAACTGAAATGAGATGTTGACATCCTACATGAAATTGGGCGGACGTCTATTATAACAGAACGAAGAAAAATGTCTCAAGGACCCATGCGCAAAATTACAGAGGAAGTCGAACATTTAGGTTGGAAGTTGGCATTTTTCCCAAATTCCAGAACTCCTACTATGGGAATTCGTCCAAAGCAGCCCCGATCGGAAGCAGGTATACTAGACATATATTTGAGGCTAAATTCCAAAGCTTTTTTATGTATGCCATTGAATGTGGGTGGATCATGGCCTCAAAGTTTCACGATCATTTTGAGGATTCGCCTTAAAACTGCAGTCCAATGCTTTCTAATGAATGCAGTTTGAATTTCACTCACTCAAAGCAATGTGCTTAGCAAGAATTTACTAGGCATTGTACAAACATTTCTTTCCAGAGTCTTCAGCGGGATTCCAATGTTATTCATACATAGTGCGAGCAATGTGTTTCACAAGAATTTAGTAAGAAATTGTATGAAAAATTAAGCGACACTGTGCCGCTAAATCACAATATATTCCTAGCAGTTGGTGTTTGAAATTAGACCATTAAATCTGAATGTTTTTTTTAACTAAGCTTCGTTGAGCAATCCCCCAAATGCATTACTTTTTGTATGAAATTCTACTAAATAACAGTCGAACCACCATGTTGTGTGTAGGCAGGATGGCGACAACTGCGCTAACTGCGTAAACAGTGTGAGCAATATGCTTAGCAAGAATTTAGCAGGAATTTGTACAGAAAACAAATTGCACGTATGTTAGGGTCCCGAACGCAACCACCCAAAAGTCACTCAGTCGCGCCCCTTGAAATGTTGGAAAAAAACTTGGCCCCAACACCAGTTCCACCGTTCTACACGACAACTGGTGGACATGTCTATTATAGTCTCAAAAACCCATGCGTGCAATTGAACAGAAAGTCGGCCATTTTGGTTCGAATGGGCATTTTGGGAGAATTCCAGGGCTCATACTCCTACGAGGGAATTTTCCCAAATAAATCCCAATCGGCAGCAGGTGTCCCAGACTCAATTGTAAAGCTTTTCTCTGCACTGTCGTCAAAATTTGCTCATTTTGATGATTGGCCAGTGTTCTTTATGTCGAAAAAGAAACTTTTTTTTTTTTTTTTTGGAAGTAAAACGAAACACTATGATTGGCCCCGGATAAGACAAAACTTTCCATTTGTATTAAGCGTGCTATGTTTTGGAAAGGGAAGAAGCATTTGACAGTGAGAGTGAGATGCATGTTGTTTTAAATGTGCAGCCGCTCCAGTGTACGCCCATGGGCCGCCGCTGCTGCTGCTGCTGCTTCTTGGGTGGGCTGCAGGGAGGGAGGGAGGGTAGACGCCGGAGCCAAAAAGCAAGGGGAAAGTTGCCGACTGCTGGCCTGGCTGCTCGGAGAGCACGACTGCTTTTTTTTCCCCTGCTGGAACACATTTCCAACTCAAGCGTTCCTGGCCCCGGCCAGCCCCGCCTGACTGCCGCACACTTGGCTTTCTGACGCTTGTTGACCAAAGATGTTTTTCCGCTGTTGTTTTACACGACTATCTCAACCTTTCTCCCTTCATTATATCTTTCACAGTTAGTGTTTGACTGCCTTGATCCAGCAGTTTATACTGGGGGGGAAAAAAAGAACAGCTCAGAACTTGGATCAGATAGGACATCATTGTGGCTCCTCTCTGTTTTGTTTGTTTGGGGCCCTCATATAGAATTGATGACATGGAAGAACAGCAAACATTAACAACAGTAGGAGATGCACTGAACTTCAATAATGCAAGGAGCAAGCAAGAAGCTAATGTAGCAGTCCTTTCAAGCCAGTGGGGAATGAAAATCAAACGTTGAAACCTACTAAAATAAAACGAGTAATAGTTCTAAAACTGCTCATTCATCTACTTGAATGAAACATAAACCTACCCTTTGTTCACAAGTTACAAGCACACGGCGGCTAACCAGTCGACAGCTAGCTAGCTAGAAGCTAATGTAGCAGTCTGTGTCTTTGCCCTTGTCAAACAGCACAGACATATAGACTCAAATGCAGGGCAACAGTCACAGGATGTCTACATCAAACTCGTTCACAAAAAGTTGGTCAAATCCAACTTGGAGTCCATCGCGCTAATGTGAATGGGGTCGAAAAACCCCCCCAAAAAACAAGAAGTTGAAACACATCAAAATAAAAGCAAGTAACAGTGCTACAGAAGTTCTGCACAGTCATTCATATGACTGACACATAAAACTCTACCTTTTGTGCACAAGTGACAAGCACATGGTAGCTAACAGTCAGCGGTTAAAAAGCGAGAAGCTAACACAGCAGTCTACGTCTTTACACAGTTTTCCTTCTCGTCATACGGCACAGTCAGTTGAGACCAGTCACAAAATATCTAAATCAGTCAGACCCAAAGTCTTTTGTTCACAAAAAGTGGGTCGACTCAGGGTCCTACCAGAGCTACCGAAATAAAAGACCTACTGTTAACACGCTTACGTTTGTTCACGAGTGACATGTACATGTATACTGGTCGGCGGCAAGCTAGCAGGACGTTAACGCAGCAGTCTATGTATGTCTTTACTCAGCGCTCCTACTTGTCAGACAGCACAAAGAGATGGACTCAAATGCGCACACTAGTCAGAGGAAGTCTAACTTGAAATCATTTGTTTACAAAAAGTTGCTCGCTCCCGGCTGGGAGTCCTATCAGGCTAACGGGAAAGGGAGGGAACGTCTTCAGTCGGTGCTTCACCTTGTCAAAAAGCACAAACAGATGAGACCAGTCACAAAATATTCAAATCCAAGTCCTTGGTTCACAAAAACGTGGTCAGTACTTCTGTTTTAAAAACATATAGATCAACAATGACGTTGTGAAGCAGTAATAGCAGTGTGGTATCAAGAGGCCTAAAGGCTGTTAAGTTTACTGCGGTGATTATTTGTCGCGAAATTCAAATTTTGAAGTTACAAACACAACATTTCCATAAAAGTTACACCGCGCACTGGAGTTTCCTCCTCCTTGCAGTCTGCCATCTCGTGCGTCGGGCTGCTAATTGACTCTGAAGGTATTACGGTTATTGGTAGGCTTGTAAAGCGCGTGGCCTTTATTAACAAGACAAGGAATAAAAAGGCCCAAGTGGGGCCAGCACTGGTGCTGACCCCACTGTAAGTGATCGCGGCAAATGAATGAGGGTGTTCCTTTGGAGTGAGGAGGGGGAGAGGGCGCAGGACATCTGGTCCCGTTTGCAGAAAAACGCAGACACTCCCCGATTACATAATTGTGCCTATTAATTACACTGAGGAGGGCCCTCATTTCCTGTTAGCCAAACATGCCAGTAAAGAAGGGGTTTTCATTTGATCACATGCGCTTCAACATAAAACATGGCCATCTGTGAAAAAAAAATCAAACAGACCTGCTTTGGTGCGTAACCGTATGGCAACTTCTCCGCCATATTGAATGTGGAAAAGTGGAACGACCGGTGAAGATGCCACATTCAAGTCCAACTTGGAGACTTTTTCCTCTGTTAACTTGACCTATATATAACCTGTACATCTGAATTGGAAAGAAAACAATAATAATATCGAGAGGGGAAGTAAAAATAGACAACTGAGATCACGTGGTTGCACAAGTGTGCACACCCTCTTACAACTGGGGATGTGGCTGTGTTCAGATCAGAATTAGCCGATCACCTTCAAACTCATGTTAAAGGGGAGTCAGCACACATCTGCCGTCATTTAAAGTGCCTCCTATTAACCCCAAATAAAGTCTGGCTGTTCTAGTGGGCTTTTCCTGACATTTTTGTAGCCATAGCTTACAGCTCAAACTATGGTCCGTAAAGAGCTTCATTTGAAATGATTTATTTTCATCTCATTTTTAAAATTTCAATAAAACCTGGCATTTGGCATGGGGATGTTTAGACTTTTTATATCCACGGCATTAGGAATAAACATTTCGAAACACCATCTATATAGTTACTTATCACTGGTGTCAGGCTGAAATCGCCCATGTCCAAATGTAGTCAATCTCATATTTTTTCACAAATCTATTCTGGTGGTCAGTTCCCATGTGGGTATGTTATTTTTACAAATGATTGACCAATATAAAGTGTTGAAAATGGCTTGCTCTCTTTGATGATGCAATGTTAATGCCTCAAAAACAGGCCGTTTTGTGATTTGTTTCCTGAACTACGGTTTTGGAGATACGAAGATTCTGCCCGACGCCAACGATATGTTGACTTTAGTGCCTATCTGTTCCTCAAATATACAGTATTAATGTTCTATCCACTGACTTGCATTAGCGGTAGTTTATGGGGCAGGTCTGACACATGCAATATGGTGGATGCGCTGACATAATGCAGCAAGCAGCAGGTCAACCTTCTCAATATGGGAGTCTCGGTATATTTGATGTTAATAGCAAACACCAGCTGCGTGTTTTTAACCGGTCGTCGCGGCGGTGTTGCTGGCCACACACAAAGCTTTCCCCAGGTCGTTCCTGCAGGAATATGGCGTACGTGTTGTGACTGGATGGACACAGGTGTGACGGCCGCGGTGGGTTTCACACCGCCGCGCCGCTGAGGAGAGCTAGTGTGCTTGTGGAATGTAAGGGTTAGCGGTTGGCGGGGGGGGGGGGGGGGGGGTAAACCAAACCAAGAACAGCCCTCAGAAGACAGCATACCTCTGGCAAGCCCCCCAAAATAGGAATGTTTATCCTTATCCCCCTTCTGCATATATATTAATTTGCTTTCTAATGAAAATTGCAAAAAACTGCCCATCATGCGACCAAAGAAAACCCAGGACTTGCACTTTAAATCGCTTTGTGTGATAAATATTGATTCTGAACATCCCAATGCAGGGCTCTACACTAACGTTTGCACTAGTAGCACTGGTACGACCACCCTTTTCACTTGGTCGCACCAGCGCATGACTTGGTCGTAGCATTTTTTTGACGAGGTACAGCATGACCATAGCAAACCATTATTTCGTATGAAAAGAAAAAAGAAAACTTCCTTGGTGTCGCTAATCATTTCACATGAATAATAAAAGCGAAATTTGGATTTTGCAGTTTGTTTACAGCATCTTCCTTGGCCCATGTACTACTAAAATTGGAGCACGATCCTTTGGCGTGGCAAATAGTATCGCAACGTGAACGATGTCTCATAGCGATCCAGAGGTTACTCCCATGCCGTGACGCGACCTTCTCCTGCACTCGCGTGAAACAAATGTTGGAATGACAATGTGGCTGTCACAGCTGTTGTTGTTTCAGGTCCTCCTCCTGTACTTCTTGCTCCTCTCGCTGGATTTATACTCAGGGGGAGGTGCACGTGGCGGGGTTGGCCGACACGGCACAGGAGCTCACTCTGTGGTGCACCTGCTAGAAGTCCACGTTTGAGGAGCGTAAGCAGTGGTACTGCTGCTGCTGCTGGTGGTGGTGGTGGTGGTGGGTGATTTGCAAGGAAGCCGCTTGTGAGAGGCTTTTCCCCCACTCTGCTGGTAGCACGCCGGGCATTTTTTATAGCAGCACGCTCAGCTGAATGAGCAGTCGGCCACAGCGGGGATCCGCGCGCACTTTTGCTTTTCACACTGAGGACAGTAGGGAGCTGTCAATCGAGGGGCCCCGCTTTGGGGATTGGCTTGGTCCAGTATTAAACGAGATTTGAATGTTGTTCAGATTACTCCACCGTCCCCCCAACCCCTAAACAAAAAAATAATAAGAAGAATTTTAATGATTGATTATTTAGTAAGAAGGTGTAAATTACATAAGTTGTGTTGAGAGCTCATTGAAAGTTCATATTGAAGCACTTCAACTACTGCTACTACCATTACTTCTACTGCTACTAATTTAAATAATAATACTGCTACTACTACTACTATTTATATTACTACTTACTTCTGCCACTCCTACTCCACTAGTACAAATAAGAATAATAAGAATAATAATGATAACATTACTCCTGCTGCTACTCCAATAACTGCTATTACTGCTTCTATTTAGTTCTACTACTACTACTACTACTACTATTGTTACTACTACTAGTACTGCAATTACCACAACTACTGCTATTGCTACGACCACTATTACTAATGATAATATTAGCAGACAATAATAATGACAATGACAATATTTGCTACTTATAAATATCGCAACTAGTGCTCCTGTTTATAGTAATACTACTATCATTACTACTGTTACTAATACATCTAATTATACCGATACTACATTTATACTTCTACTCCAGATAGAATTGCTAACAGTACTGCCACTGCTTTAAAGAAGTATAACTTCTATTAATCTTGCTCACCTCTACTACTATTACTGAAAATAATAATAATACTGCTGTTAAACTACCACCATCATTTCTACAACTGCTGCCACTACAACCACGACTACTTCCATCAACTGCTACTCCAAAATATACTTCTATTGCAACTACAACTACTGATACTACCATTACTGTTGCTAATACTGCTATCACTACTACGACAACAACTTCTCCTGCAACTACTACTACTACTTCAACTAAAAATAATCATTATACTATTACTATTACCACTATTATTATTTCTACTATGGCTTCTACTGCTATTGACTTCTCTTGCAATTACTATTATTTTCTTAGACCACTAGAATTGCTGCTACTACGACAATTACTACTGCTGCCGCTGCGACTACTACCGAAACTGGGAGTGCGACTTCTTGTTCTGCTACTACAACTGCTGTTACTACCACTACCCAGATTTTTTTCAATGAACATTACTGCGACTACTGCAACTACTTTTACTGCTACTGGTACTGCTACGACGTGTAATGCGACTACTTCGAGAACTGTTACTAAGTTCTGCTCCGATCAATAAAGTACCTACTTCTACTCTTTTCTAGTACCAGTACCACCACAACTGCTATTGACAATGATAAAGACAGAAGTACTGCAGTTTTGCACTTAACACGTGTGTGTGTGTGTGTGTGTGTGTGCGTGTCTCTCACAACAACAAGTGTCTGTGGACCACCATTGTCCTCCAAGCTGATGACAGTGCAGCAGGTTCCCACTTTATTGGACTTTTCCGGACCACTGGTGATTGCCCCAGCAGTCCGACCCCCTCGTCCACCACCACTACATTCCCGTTCTTCCCATTCAGCAAGCGGCACGGCAGTTGCTGCGCCGTGGCACATTTATTGGCCCTTATTAGGCAGCACCTGTAGTCCATTTAAAGGCATACAATAGAGGTTGTGTGTTTGTGGCTTTGTATTCTCGCCGTGGTGACAGAAACACTTCTTTTGACATATTCGGTCAGTGAGAGAGCAATCCATGAATGTTCAAAGTCTACTGAAGGAACTTTTTCATCGGAGCTTTTTGTTGAAGGTTGCCTTCTGACGTGAAAATGGGGTGAGTTTGTGTCATATTGGACAGTTGCGCTGAGCATTGAGGGTCTACCGATCAATGACATCGGTGCAATCAGTTGGCATCAAGCAAGAAAAAAGTCTGACGGCTTTGGTGACAAAAGTGCAGACAATAATGTTTCGGCAATACAATGTTGAGCTTTTGTACATTTAATACAAAGTAAGAGGAAATCCAGTGTTATTGATAAAGAACATATACAGAGCACTTGAACTGCAAACGCTAGCGCAAAAATGAAATGTGCAAGCTTTACAGCTTTTTACTTTCCCTTGTGCCCACAACCTAGTAGCATTTTTAAAATAACATAGGTAAAGATAACAGCAACTCAAAACTAGGACGTTTTTTTTTTTTTTAAGGTCCACTTTGAGACACGTTTTCAAAGTTTGCCTATTCAGTCTAATGTTACATTAATGGTCGTTTTTATATCTGTCTA
Organism: Phyllopteryx taeniolatus; assembly: GCF_024500385.1. NCBI lineage: Eukaryota > Metazoa > Chordata > Actinopteri > Syngnathiformes > Syngnathidae > Phyllopteryx > Phyllopteryx taeniolatus. The sequence continues at coordinate 24,389,474 of NC_084510.1, forward strand.
CCAACTAGGGCTGCAGCTATTGAATGTATTAGTATTCGAGTATCCTGCTAAAAATGTTGTTGAATAATGGAGTATTTGGATAAATTAGATTATTGCTAGGTTAAAGACCAATTATGAATCCACAAGAAGAAATAAGACATTTCACTTACAAAATGAACGACCAATTGTTTTTCTTTTTTTTAAATAATCAATCAATAATCTTATTTCTGAAATTCACATTGAGCAGCAAACTATTGTCTAGAAATATTTTCAGTGAGGCAAGAAAACAAATACATTTCAGCATTTTTTCTTCTTAGCATTTCTTGTAAGTATTAAAAAAAAAAAAAACCCACATAAGGCCTTAATTAAAAAAGGCATAAGAAGCCTATTGTGCAACTTCACTTGAGCAACTAGCATTTTAGGATGTGACATAATACAATTCGTGGCTGTGCGTTAATGAGCTTAGATCAGACTAACTCAATTAAAATGAAGATGCAAAAGAAGACACCTCGATAGGAAACAAATGTTACCATCATCATTTTTGTTTGTTTGTCACTCGCAATCTTTTTGGTTTTCTTTTTCTTTTCGACCAACCGTACTTGACTCAAAATGTAGCCCCTTGCTTGTTAAGCACTGTGAGATGTGTCGCAGCTTGACAATGAACTCTTTCCCGCCATGAACAGGCAGCTACTGTATATGCAGACAGCATTGGAAGGCCCTGGGAAGCGGTCAAGGAGAAAGCAACTCGCAGCAACACAAGAACATCACAAACTTACGAGCTGCTGTCGACCACATCTCATGCCAACGGCGTCTTCCCGGACAAACTTTTCCTTTACGCTTAGGTCACACTACTCACCCCCCCGCCTGCCCTCTTGAAGTCGTATACACAGACTGTATTTAGAGAAACAGTATCCTACTCGATCAAACTAAGAGGGCTGGCAGTAACTACGATAAATAAGCGGGTCCCCAAGGCAGAGAAAAAGTACTCGAAACATTCGAGTAGTCATTGTAGCCCTCCTACCAACTGCTCGGTTGTAAAGCTCACTGTGCCTCAGCCATCTTTACAGAAGGCCCATGTTTCAGCACATTTTGTTACTCGGTCTGAGTTGTGGGCGTGGACTGTATTCTGTTGAGAAAGTGTTGTCAATTGAACATCTCGCGGGCACCACGCTACTTGGATGTATTGAAAGGAAACGAGAAACACACAACTGAACAAAAATATCAACGCAAAACTTTGGTATTTGCCCCAATTTTTAATGAGCTGAATTCAAAGAGCTAAGACATTTTCTATGTACACAAAATGCCCATTTCTCTCAAATAGTGTTCAAAAATCTGTCTAACGCTGTGTCAAGAAGCACTTCTCCTTTGCCGTCATAGTTTAACCACATCACAAGATGCTGATTTGACAGCATGATTACTGCACAGGTGTGCCTTGGGCTGCCTGCAATAAAAGGCCACTCTAAAATGCACAGTTTGACTGGAGGCTCAGAAAAGCAGCCAGCAACTGCTGTGACGCATCTCCTTCGCATAGAGTAGATCAGGTTATTGATTGTGCCCTGCGGAACTCCACCGCAGTGACCGGGCGCAGTTATCGGCAGGAACTGGACCACGCTGTGGTGTACGCCGATCCAAAGCATCCCAAACATGCTCAATGGCTAACATGTCCGGCGAGTACGCTGGCCAGGCAAGAACTGGGATGTTTTCAGCTCTCGTGAAATGCGTACAGATCCTTGCAGCGTAGGGCTGTGCATTATCATGAGGTGATGCTCACAGATAAATGGTCCAAAAATGGGCCTCAGTGTATCTTCGCGGTATCTTAACATTTGAGAGAAACTGTGTACATCGAAAAAGTCTCAGCTCATGAAAAATGGGAGCAAAAACAAGTGTTGCATTTATGTTTTTGTTCAATGTAGTTACATCCAGGGTAGCCGCAGATCTTGTGTGTGTGTGTGTATATATATATATATATATATATATATATACACACACACACACTTCTTATACCAGGATTCAGTAAGTTGCTGTAATACTAGTCATTTTTCATAGAGGATAAAGAGTATATCCCTGTGAATATTGTTAAATCTATTGTTGATTCATGTTAAATCTAATTCTGTTGTTTCACCATTTGTGTTCAAATATCCGTTGCTGGAAGGCAGCGGTGTCAAAGCTTTTGTCGTGGGCCACTTTGTACTTATGGTTTCCCTCAGGGGGCTGTGTTAAATGTTCAATCTTCAATTGCAGTCATTTAATTGCCTCATCATATTATTTCATTTACACAATACATAAGTTGATGGGTAAGTAGTTTTGAAATCAGAAGTGAAGGATAATAGCTTGACTATTGTTCAAGTTACTGTATTTTCCAATATCTAAAAATTTACAACATCACAATTTGAAATTTTAGTATGGATTTTAGAAAGGAAATCGTGGAAGTTGACACACTTTGATTTGCTTTTGCGGGCCACATAAAATGAGGTGGCGGGCCGGATCTGGCCCCTGGGCCAAAGGCTGTGAGAGCATCGTAAATACGCAATTATCTATGCTAACAGTTAGCATGCCAATGCGATTTTCCAATATATGTTAGCATTAAGCTAGTGGGGTGGTGGGGGGGGGGCGCTCTTAAGTAAACGTAGTTTGTTTTAAAAACGTGTAATTTTCTTTGTTTTATGTTTAGTTGAACAGTAATTGACACAACTTGAAGTCTGTTCTTTGATCAATTGTACACTTTTTTCCCAAACTGCCGCTGATTATGAAGTGACTTTGATTGCGTTTACTGCCACCAAACAGAGCTCGCATTTAAGGTTTGCACTCGCGAGTCAAAGCAAACCAAATTGGCCGAATGACAGTTCGTAGAAGTCGAGTCACTCGTGTGTCAAGGCACCACTGTTCTTTTTAACGGCAAGGCTACAAGGTAACTGAGAAGTTGACGAGATTCCTTCTCATGTAGTCAGTGGAGAGTCAGTTGCTCTCAAAAGCCCTCGCTGCCAAACCCCATCCCACCCCACCCCAGCCCCACCCCAGCCCACCGCCGCTCGTCTTGTGTGTCCTGGCTCACACTCGGGCTTCCTGTGGGATCGAGACAGAGCCTGAGGGGCAAGGGGACGCTCTGTTTGCAAGCAGCTCGCTCGCATGCCGCAGCTTGTCGGAGACGTTTGGCGTTGAAGAGCCCGGCGCGTTTGTGTTCCTGCGACGCGTTGTGTCTGTCAGACGGGGGATTTTCTGATGAAAAGTTTGCAGGACTTTGCTGAAGTTGCCTCAACACAACTTTTCCACTCAGGGGAAGCGGTGCCTATGAAACTTTTAGTAGACCCTAAAATATTGACCTTCTCCTATTGCAATGGAAAATAAACAATAGGAACTGGCTCATTCCCAATTGTCTGCTCACTCACTGCGACAGACAAGAAAGTCTCTCATTAGCATGTCGTCGAAAGCGCTCGCCTTCCAAGTGGCTTTACTTTAGCGTCCTGCTGGTCGGCCATTGGGGCGGACTGTTGATGCGTCTGCGGTGTGTGGCTTACCACTAGTCATTGCCTGGAGGGCCCTTCTTGTCCCACACACACACACACACACACACAAACTAGTACATAGCTAAACATCTTAACAAGATAAACAGCAAAATAACCATTATTGATTCTTATATATGAACTTCAGGCAGCACGGTGTACCCAGTGGTTACAACATCTGACTCACAGTTCTGAGGTTGTGGGTTTGAATCTACGCTCCGGCCTGTCTCGGTGGAATTTGCAAATTCTTGGGTTTTCTTCGGGTAATCCGACTAAGCTCGCACATTTCGAAACCATGCATGTTAGCTTCATTGACCACTTAAAATTGGCCATGGGTGTGAATATTTTTATTTCTTTATTTTTTTCATCCAGACGAGAGCCTTGTGACTGATTGGTGGCTCCGCCTCTCTCCCAAAGACTGCCGGTATCGGCCCCAGGTCACCTGCGACCCTAGTGAGGATAATTGGTATAGAAAATGGACGGATGGATCGACTTCAAGATAGCAGTAGCCTACATTTACATATCGGCATGTTAGCCGTGCACACTAATGAGACACGTTTTATCCAAGAGGAGATTAATGCTGCAGCAAAGTGGAGAGTGCAGAGAGTAATACAGCAGCGGCGTACTGTATGTGTATGTTGTGTGTTTATTTTTGTCATTTCCAGCCGTGTACAGTGAATCCCAGCTTATTCAAATTCACATTGACTGAAAGCAACCCTTAAATGCTGAAAAACAGAATAATTGAACACCATCAATTGGCATTCCCTGCACTAAATCCATTTCCTGTACTTTTGTTACAAGCAAACAAGTGGAGGCCTCACAAATCCAAGCCACAATACGTCTCCGGGTCAACAAGGATCTTGTTTTAACCTGTCAAGTGGTGCTTTTTTTTTTTTTTTTTTTTTTTTTTTTGCGAGCTGAGGGGGAAGTGAAATTAACGGCGAGCAGATAATTCACTGGGCTTTACGTGTCCTCTCCTCTCAGCAAACACTGTGGAGAGGAAGCGTTCTCAACTTGGAGTGCTAGCGCCAGAGCTCTTCTGCTAACTGACCCAGGGCTGTGAAGAGCGCCACATAACAGGCGCCCACACTGGCTTTTGTGTGCACGAGGGTCTTTACATAACCCACATAACCAAGCACATTGTCTAGCAACCAGTTGGCTGCTGAAGGGTCTTGTAAATGGGGGAAGGGGGGACCCGCTAGAGCCTGGGGCCCAGAGGCTAGTGGCTCTAAAGCTAGGCCTTGAGAGCTATCACATTGGAAGATTTACCTGATCTCATCCGACACGTTTTGTTTGTCTACACCAGAGGTGGCAGACGTAAGTAGAAGTAAAGATCGGTAAAAGTAGAAGTACTGATTAGACAGTAAGGACATTTTGGGTTTGGTTGTAACAATACTTCTTAGCAATAAATGTTGGAAAGCCTTTTTATCACCCTTTTTAAATGGTGGCCCATTTGTATTTGTGGGATGAGGAGCAGAGCTGAGTATGTGGCTTACACCCTTGAAAAATTTGCCAAACAGCTCTGCTCCTCATCCCACAAACGCGTTTATTACAAACGTGGAACCATTAAACAGGGTACTAGACAGGCTTTCTAGCAGTAGAAGAGTTTTTGCCAAGAAGCATTCCTACAACACAAATATTCTACCAAGCACAAATGTCCTACTTTTTGTGCAATGTTTCATAAAAATGAATTTTTCACTCTCAATTGTCCATTGTCCGACCGCTATTCACAAGGATAGGAAACCAGCCCTGGCCCGAATTGCAAAAATCCGTGAGTAATTCACGCCCATGCACAAAAGATAATTGCCTCTTGATGCAAAGCACTTTTTTCCCTTATTAGACAAGGCTATGACCTGACTAAATTAAGCTCCCAAATATGTGGGGGTTCACTGTATACAATACCTATTTTGATGACTTGGCACAACAGCCTTAAAAATGCGATTCCATCGTTCATTAGCTTTCATAGTGTTCAGATTTGTTAACGTAAACTGACTAAAAACAATACGGTAAATTAGCCTCTGATAACAACGAAAAACATATTTTGTTACCTGCGTGTTTTTTCAGATTACAGGTAGTTGCAGATTTTTTTTAAAAGACAGGAGCTTGTGGTTTTTTAGGTAATGAGCCTAGTTTGACAAAGTAAGGAGTATAAAGTATTGATATGTTTTAAAATGTAGGGAGCAAAAGTAAGAAGTCCTCGGAAAAATAAACTTTCCACTTAAGTACAGATACCTGAAAAATCGACTTAAGTATTTGCACTTCCCACCACTGATCTACGCTGATGGAAAAACGGCCCTTTGGCCAACGTAAATTGTTCCTGTTAAAGAACCGCCAACTCGCTTAAGGCCACAAAGCCCGGCCTTCTTCACCCTGCCTTCAGCACCTTTGGGCTGCCGCCAGAAATCCCTTGGAGCGCCCCAGGTCGTTGAGGTACAATTTTCCTTCCCGGCTCCCAAAGATTCTTTGTCGATAGAAGTTTTCTTTTGGGGGAGAAAAAGGAATGTTTGCAAGTCTCTCTCATTACACACAAACACACACACATCTTTAATGAATCCAATCTGACATGTCAAGACTGAAATATTTCACCGGTCACAACGATTTTGGGCCCAGTCATTTCTAAGATGTTAATTTGTGGATGCTGATTTATTACTCAACAGATTTTCGACCCCGAGTGTCCTCAATCAATTAGAACATGTGAATGTTATGGAAAGGTTCATTTATTTCAGTAGTCCAATTCAAACTGGGACTAAACACATGGGAAAATATTTTCAGAAGAATTCAGAAGAACTCCTACCTAATTTCTATATTTAAAAATATTTTTCAGTTTCCTATGTAATATGAAAAATTCTGGGTTTTCCTTAGTTAGCTATAATCATCAAAATGATAAAAAATGAAATCATTAAATATTTCACTCCGTGTACTGAATCTACAAAAATGTCCAACTTTATTGTTGTAATATTTTGATTTGAATGTGAAAATACAACATTTTACCTGGAAAACAACTTTGATCTAAAAAATAAAGTTTTTATTTATTTATTTTATTGTTTTTTTTGGTTACAAAAAATACACAATTTTGGCATAAATTGTGACTTTGATCCCAAAATATACCAAAAAAAATGTTCTCGCGCCATGTCGGCTGATATAAGCTCCATTTTACCCGTCACCCTAATGAAGACAAGTGGGTATGGAAAATGAATGGATTCATAAAACCATTGATCAATTGTGTTCCGAGTGACAGACTCTCACCGCTGTGCTGTGATTTCGATACAGAGGCTCATTACCAGCCCCACACTTCGCCTCCGATCACATGCTAATGACCCATTTATCACTGACATTTGATGCCGCCGTCATTCTTAGCAGCTCCCTGCCAGGACAGAGGAAGCTTTTACAGCTCCGTCCTGAGTTTTCGCCATTGTCCGCTAATACACAAAGACAAGGTGTCCTGATGGCCACCGGTGGCCACCGTGTAGGTCCCCGCAAGGCCCCTCGTTGGAACACGCAGGATTTCTCGCTATTGTCAGTGTGGCTAGAGTATCAAGGCTGCGGAGAGGGGTGGGGGGGGGGGGGGGGGGGGGGGGGGGGGGGGGGGGGGCTGAGATGGGCTAGTGGATTGGGGTTGTAGGAGTGCTTTGAAAAGATGTGTGAAATCACAGTATGGGTATTAAGGGTCTTGGCTCAGTTGGGGGTTTATTGTGTCAAAGGCTGAGCCCCCTACCGGCATCCATGATCTCCTCCATTGACACACAAGCGCTGCTCCGCTCCTTTTGCGTCCCCCCGCCTTTGTCACATCTTCTTTTTCCCTCTCACTTTTTTTTCCTCGCCGTTGACGGCTGCCCCCTTCACTGTGAGCGGCTGTCAGAGGATTCTGGAGAGTCCTACCGTCTTCTAGTCGTCCCCCCCCCAAAAAAAACAAAAACTTAGATACCAAGCAATAAATACAGTGCAGCTCTATTCAGTTAAGTACGCTACACATTTTTAAAACGAAGGGTCCCAAATATCTGGCCTACATGTGTTAGTCTGATTTGTTTGATTGGTTGATCGACATCCAATATGCCGTAGATACTGTATAGTCACCCCATCTAACGCTACTGCCTTTAGTTTTCAACGTTTCAGTCCCTACAGTAATAAAATACAAAAGGATATTCAGCAAATGAAAGTCTAAGGTTGGAGGAGACTGTTTCCGTAGATTTTAAATGACTATGTCCGGACTTCATCATATTATCGGTGCCTAGAAATGTGACATTTGTAGCCCTTTCCCTCCAAAGTGTAAGAGACACTGTGCAATCTCGCTAATGGAGCCCTCTCCCCTTTGGGGTGATTCAGACGTGAAGTAGTGAGAGTGTTTGAGAGCGGTCGGTGAATTGTGTGTACATTCACCTATTTGCTTAGTGTTATCCAGCGTGTGTGCGAGGCCATCGGGAGTCGCGCGATTGTCAATAGTAGAAGTCTATAAAAAGCCGTCGTTGACAAAGTGAGGACAAACAGCCGCAGTTTGTTCAGGATTTCCTAACAAACACTCGACAAGGAGGACCGGAGAGGAGCCCAGCGAGGCAGTGAGGATGTGGATCAAGTCGTTGACGGCTTTCTTTCATCCAGACTTTAACAAGAAAAATACCCTTGTGATTTGCAAATCGGTCTTGGAATTACTTGGAATTTTGAAGGATTTTACACAAAAAGTAGACTGACATCTTTTTATGGCTTTACTTTATCCATGTCAAACCGCTTTATACGTGTCACATTTTATTTGACGTTTCATAACGATTTCAGTCCGATAAACACTTCGACAGACGTCCTCCGTGAGCGCAGGCCACAGTGCGCCAAATGTGCGGCAGGCAGGAAGCGAGGCAAAGCTTGTTCTAACCTAAAAAAACTACCACGCTTGCATCGCACTTTAGCTCGTCCTTGTCAGGACGTTTGCCCTTTTCACTCCACTCCATTGTTGCGGGAATCATCGTTTTCTCTTTGTCACTCATTCCTGCGGCACTGTGTCATGCTTTAGTCCCCAGGGCAATTGTCTTTAAGAGCACCTGTTATGTAGTCGGTGAATGAGAACGGTGTCCCTCGGGAGGGGGGAAGACGCCACGGTAGGGGCGCCGCACTAGAGCCCTTGCGCAAACAAAGTTCTTAAATGAAGGAGGGAGTCATTTCAAAATGATGGCTCTCCACTAGTACAATGTGAATCCCTCCCCCCACCCTCAAACTTAAACTGTTTTCACCAGTACCCTTGGCTGTTCCATTATGTGGCCTGTGCTAAATAATACCCTGGTCTCGCCGTCAAACGCACTAGATTTGGGACTAGATTTCCACTGGGGGCTACATACGGAGAAAATGAAAGCAGGACGGGGGCCGTCTTTCACCTCGTCTTTAGGAAACTTACTAAAACAAAGTGACGAGTTCAAACGGCGTCGTTCCACGTTACATTTCCTGACCCAGAAAAACCGAGGTCATGAAACTCATCAGTGAGATTGGTGTTAGTGATCAGGGTCGCAGATTTTACAAGGAAGCCTGTAAAGCCGATGTTGGTCACAATCAAGCGGGTCGACAGAATCTTGAGAATCTCTCCCTTTATTAACGAGGAGGATTAAGAGCTGATATAGGGTTAAGAGTTCGTTCGAGAGACTGTAGTCCTCGTACACTCAACTGTTATTCATTTTCATTCACGAGGCATAATCCCTCCTATTTACTACAAGAAAAAAAGCAGTCAAAATGGAACAATACCCGCAATGGGTACAGTACGGTGTACTTATTTTGGTCCAGTTACAACAAAATATCCAGACTGCACTACATTTGGGAGAATTTTGGGCTTCCAACATAGTAAGAAGAGTTTGGGGAAAGCCTTTTAGTTGCCGTGCCACTGTGATTATTACCCAACTGAACTGTGCCTAAAATTGGGACAGTACAGAACAGTTAGTATTTTGGTACACTTCACAAAAAATATCTCAAACGTACTACATTTTGGACAATCCTATGCTTCCAACTTTGTGGGAACAATTTGGAGAAAGGCCTTTAGTCACTGTACCAAAGTACAACACAACAGTACCCAAAACTGGTACAGTACGATGGAGTTGTATTTTGGAACCCCTCGCAACAAAATATTTAAACAGTACCACTATTTTGGACAATTGCATGTTTCCACCGCAGCACGCGACCCGAGTGAGGAGAAGCGGTGCGGAAAATGGATGGATGGATGTTTCCCCCTTTTTGGAAATAGTTTGCAGAAAGCCTTTGAGGTTGCCGTACTACTGTACTTGGTACCCAAACTGAACACCGCCCAAAATTGGTGCTGGTACTTATTTGGTACTCTTCACAACTTTGCACCACAGAAATGCAAAAAAAAATATATCAATTTAATGCTTCTAACTTTGTGGAAACAGTATGGAAAAGGCCCTTTTCCCCCTTGAGTTCCAGTGCACAAATCGAATGTGTAAAGGTGCACTTGGCTGAGTTTGGTGTAGAAGTACCTGCACAGAACCTCAAACTCGAATGATCAGATGCACTCTTACATCTTTTCATAAACTCTTCACATTTCCAAAGTCTTGTGTTTGTGCAGTTGCCACATACTTTGGTTCATATAGTTTGAGTGGTAAACCGGGAAGGAGAAGGTGGGGGGGGGGGATTTGAAGGTGGAGAGTGATTAAAATTCATCCCACGGTGCAAACAAAAGGAGGAATGAAGACGAAGGAGGAGAATGCAGGAGAGAGCGATGAAGGGGTGGTGGTGTGGTGGCGGTTGGGGTTTGTAAAAAGATTTGGGGGTGATCTCCCTCCCAAATGGCCACCTTTGACTCAGCGCACAATTATCCTGGGAGACAACGGAAAAGATGTAGAAGAAAAAAAAAGACTGGGAGAAGGAGGGGAGGACGGGGGATGAAGAGGAGAAGGAGACGGATGGATGGCGAGAGAGAGAGAGAGAGAGAGAGAGAGAGCATTAATTATTCGTCCGGCTTTTAAAGCAAGATTTGCTGAGGCAGCTTGGACAGGGAAAGGAGGAGGATAGTGGGGGGCGCTCAACAATTGACTCAATTACAAGACAAACCCTCTAAGGGTCCTACAACGCGGACCCCGCGGCTTAATGTTTGGCCCTCTTCAGGTACCCCCTTGGCAGACGCAGGAACTTCTTCAGCCGGGCGCTACTCTACGCTTGAAGCTCGCCAAAGCACTCCAACGCTCCCCTCTTCTCTCTTCTCGACGACATACGAGCCTTCTCTTTGTCAGCCTTCATGGCCGGTAATGAATACCAAACGTCTGCTCGCCCTTAAAGGGGACATGCTTTGGCCTTTTATTATTCTTTTCCATAGCTGAGGTGGAATTTCGTTTGTAGTGTAGGACAGTGGAACTTCTTCTACAGTTCAATCCAGCATCCAGAAGTCATGTTCGCTAATCTGTTTTTGAATATTCCTGTGATACATGTTTTATCACTGGAATCTTCGTAAAATAGCAGTTTGTGTGTGTGTGTGTGGGGGGGGGGGGGGGGGGGGGTAAGGTACCACTTTTGTAAAACGGCAACATTCACAACAGGTGTTTGCTCCGTGAATGGCTCAATACATTTTCCGACCCGTTAAAATTGGTATTTAATCAGTCGCAGTCATCATTTTGATCATTACGAGACCAAGACGCCGCCTAACAATGGGTCAAGAGTACCTCGCCATTGCCAGACTTCAAATAGGGGGGAGTGGCCACTGAGCCTGGAGTGTCACGGAGTAATATCAGAGAGACTGGAAGAGTCACAGAAAGGCATCAAAGTAGACGTCCTTGGAAATGTTGTCGTTCAACTCCTTGCTAGGGAACAATAAGTTGTGCATAAGCGACTGCAACATTGACAGTTGGAAATCTGTATTCAAAAGTTTAGAAAGTTTAGAAAAAGGTCCAATTGAATTCACCTGAAATATCAGCTGAAAGCCCGGGGTCCCTAACTTTCTGTGTGTAGTCTACGTACAGTATTTTAACCCCCAAAATATTTTATTACATTTATTGTAGAATTTTATTGTGGAATGTTAAAGTTCATCAACCACAAATGGACAAAATAAAATATTTATGATTACTTTTAATAATATTTTTTAAACAAGCGTTCTAAATTTTGTGTTTTTATTTTTCCGGGAAAAAAAACAAAAATAAATATGCTTTGAGTAGTATATTTTAGGTTTTTTTAGATTTGCATTTTAGGGGGAAAGTTATTTGATATCTACAATCAAGAAAAAAAAAAGTATAAATAATGTATATTACAGGTAAAATAATTATAGCTTTATTTAGGATTTTTACATAAGTACAAATTTGGAGATAAGCATTTCGTTGAACAATATGCAAATAAAGATTGATTCAAGTACTCAAGTCGCTGAGTCCAAACAATGTTCATGAGAGGCTAAATTTATGATAAAACACTGAAAATGACGAGGCAGCAAATGAGCAAAAGTCAGCTGTATGAGGCTCACAGGCTCCTGAGAAGAAGTGCTTGAGAAAATGGCTGGCTGAATGGACGAATAACAAGATACAGTGGATATCGTATACACACCCCTATTCAAATGTAAAAAAATGAGACCAAAAGAAATCATCCATTTTGAACATACCACAAAACAAAGTAAATATGGCACACAAAAGCCTACTGGAACATCTGAACTTTATTTGTGGTTAATCAGAGGCACTTTAAATGGTGACACCCATTTAAAATTAGTTGAAACATGATCGGCTAATTCTGAATACAGCCACACCCCAAGTTAGAGGCTGTGTACACTTATGCAACAACATTATCTCAGTTGTTTATTTTGAAAAAGATTTCATTGTATTTCAGTTGAGTTGCACACGTTAAAGGTCACATTCATTGTGGAAAAAAGTTGGAAAAAGATCGATTTGGGTCTAATAGTTTGAGATTTTTGAAAAAATCTGGCATTTGAACAGGGGTGTGTAGACTTTCTATATCCACTGTATATACACTATAGTCTATGGTGTCAATAGCAATCATTGGACCTTAACGGATGCAACAAAATGAGGGCCTGTGAGTATTTGTTGGCACTGACTCTGCGATGATCAGGTGGGACAACACTGTGCGAAACGGGACGCTGCCAATGCTTCCCTTGTCAGTCAAAAGATCTGCTCAAGCATAGTATCTCGCTCCTCTCTCTCTCTCTCTCTCTCTCTCTCTCTGTTCATCTGCGGGCATCAGCTCCTTTTTCTTCCTCTTTGTCACTCTCTCTTTCTCCCCCCCCCCCTTTTGGATCCCCTCCGATTCCCTCCATCCCGCCATAGAAAGGAGCCCATGAATACCACACACAGACTCGGTGAGTCATCCGCTCCAAAACAACGTGACGGAAGCCAGATTTCGTTTTTTTTCTTTCCTTTATCCAGAGATTCACTCTTACTCGTTTTTCTTACATGCAAACCGCTTTTAGTGCTATTGTGCTATCTGAGCGCATCATGCCATTGACAACTTTTCCTGGAACACTTAAATGTCTCTAAAGACAAACACAAAGTTTCTATTCTGTTACTGTTAATGCAAAAAAATATTTATATATTTTATACACTTTCAGAATGTCATGCTAGTTACTACTCTTTGAATAAAAATATATATTTTTAATACAGATATTTTAGTGATTGTTTTATTTACATTTTTAAATTAGACATTTTACAGTTACTGCAATATCTATTTAAAAATCTATGTACAGTACTTTTAGAATTTTTAGTAGCGAAACGATTTGCTGTTATTTTAATACACACACACACATTCTATAGATACTAGTATTTTTAAGAAGACGAAATAAATTATATTCTTTTCAATAGACATTTCACATAAAGCGTGTGGAAAATGGATGGATGGATAGATAGACAGATAGAACACATTTTTAGAAAAATATTACACAGTTTTAAAACTCGAGCATTTTACGTTAACTACTATTTTAATTAAAACGTTTTTTAATGGACAGACACTTTACAGTCAGTAATTTATAAAAAGACGTTTTAGATATTTTTTAATATGGACATTTTTGAGACTTGATAAAGTTAACAATACATGTAATGCAGTTTTAAAATTCTATTTTGTAAAACAACAACACGAGTCCTTTCTTTAACATACATACATGATCATAAACTGTAAATATGCATATGGTGTCATTTTTAGATTTTTTTTTCACTTTTGACAGAGATGAACATCAATAAAATCCCAATATAATCTAATTGTTTGCAAAAATCATGTAATTAACAGACATTTGCGGCTCTCTTGACAGAAAGAAAGAACACTGAAAGAAAAAAAAAGAATCATAAAATGATATAATATACAGACGTTTGTAGCTGAGGATAAAGGGTATTGTTTGTAGCATTAGCATTAGCGTCCTGCCCTTTCCTAATGAGTCATTTGTTGCCTTTTAGTAATGTTAATGTATCTTGATTACACTCCTGGTGGGACATCATAAGGTGGTGCGCATGCATACAGTAGAGTACACTTGTGTGTGTGTGTGTTATTTGTATCCGTGCCAGTGAGACAGAAAGGCACTAAAATGTGTGTGTGTGTGTGTGTGGAAATAATTGGTGGTGATTAATGAGCAAGGCCCTTTGATGGACCACACATGTTGTGTATGGAGAGCGAGCACAGTGCATCATGCATGAGACTACTGCATCCTTATAGTAAAATGCGACTGGCAGAGGCGTAGCCCCAGATTATGGGCCCCCATAAAGAAACTTCATGGAGGGCCGCCTCTGGAAAACCTGCTGTATGTGCCTTGGCCATCTGGAGACAGTATAATACAGACATACGCATATACAGTCCATGAAGCTGCAGCAATATTAGTTTTTCTTCACAGAGGATAAAGAATATTTGCCTGTGAGTATTGTTATATTATCTGTCTACATGTGTGGCTCCACTGTTTGTGTTCAAAGCCATTGCTTAAAGGGTTATTATAACATCAATGCTAGTTTTGCTAACCCATCCATGGCGTTTTACATTGTGTGTTAGCATTAAGCTAGCTGAGTTTAACCCCAAACTGTGATTGTCGAAAAGACAACGTGAAATTCTCTTTGTTTAAACAGTAAACTTCAGCTGGGAAACAGCTCAAAGCTCCTTTTTGAAGAATTGTTCACAATCTGCTAAACTGCTGCTTGTTGTCAAGTCAGTCAAGTTCACTCTTATCTCAAGGCACCTCTGTATGTGAATTCGTGAATGCCGAAAACTTGAATATTCACTGAAACACGGACGCGACAATTCTGTCGACCAATCAATGGACAGCAATACGTTTATCTCCACCCTACACTCCGATTGTAGGGATGTATAACCTAACTGAAGTGAACCAAACCGTACCGCTTGATGGAAACTCTGCTGCGGTTCTGCCGCGTTCGAAACGCAGGCCAGATCGGGAATTACCACTTTCAAACTCGTCGGAACTGTACCGTACCGCTCGGTGGAAACGCGTCATGATGACGTGAGGAATTCCTTCGGAGCCCTAAAAGGAAACCACATCACAAAGATCAGCCATTTTGTGTCCATTCATCTCTCTGGACGCATTTCATAATATAACTAAACTGACTAAACCATGGACGCGCAATAAAATCCACATGAGGCATCGATGCCTGCTACTCCTCCGTGTTGTCGTCATGCATGTCCGGCGGTTTCCTCCCACACACACACACACACACGCATGCACACACTCGCTCCAGTAGTGTATGCCGACTCTCCTGTCTTGGTCTTCCCCCCGCTTTCTGCCGCACACATGCGCCGGGAATCCACCCACGCACGCACTCTCATTCCCATCGCCTGGTGCCCTTCTGTCTCTCTTCCTCCAGCTGTTGCACAGCGAACGAATATATAAGTAGCAGCGGCAGCATGCCTATAAATATGGCCTGCCCACCCAAGACTGTTAGGATTATTATTTTTCTTATAATCACTGCGGTGCTTGTGTCAACCCAGTGGATAATGATCTGGTTTGAGGTTTGGAGTGAGCCGCTGGTGTCAGGGGGGGAAAAAAGGCTTGGTGGTGACAGGGATGAGCCTGGACGACCAAAGCAGGAGGAAGAGTAGAACGTAGTAGTCACACTTTTTCCACTACGAGTGCCACTTTTGACCTACCCGTACGGACCATGAGATGGACATCGAATAAATGCTGGTGCAAAAAAATGTGATCGCGACATCCCTAATTTGTAGTTTGTTCATAGTAGTAGGCCAAAAGTAGCACTAGTTGTGGATAAAACATTACCAGTAGGACACAGTTGTTTTACCAGGGCTCTAAATTGTCTTCCTAGTGAGAACAAAGAGCGTACTGGCGCATGGACCTTAAGCTGGATATCGAAGAAATGCTCAAATGGCTTCCCATAGAAGAGTGCTAATTAATTAGTGGTATTGGAGGATTTATGATTTTTTTTCCCTCCGTTCTTCCTTTGTTGTTTATAGATTTGCATTACCGCAAGCTGCCGGCTACAGCTGCGAGCCAGCTGTGTGAATCCACCTCTCCTCATCTGCTTTATCCATCTATCATTCCCGCCCCCCTCCGCCGTTGTTTCTTTTTTTCTCAGCCCCGTTTCCCCCGGCGCCTCTCCTTAAAAGGAGTTCAAAGAAATACTCATAATACCTAGCTGCTACACGGCTAATACACGGAAGAGGAGGAGGAAGAAGAAGAAGAAGAAGAAGAAGAAGAAGAAGGAGAGGGAGAGGCAAGGGAGAAGATGAGACAGCAGCCAACGTTGCTGATACATGTTGGACATGTTGGGGAAGAAAATGTGTGTGCCTGTATGTGGTTGGCGTGGGGGTGGTTGAAGCACGAGGTAAAAAGGGGCAATGGAGAGGGAAATGTCATATCCCAAATAATATTTTCCCACTGAAACGGATGGAAATGCCATGAATCTGTTCCAGTGCCCCCCAAAACACCAACAAACATTTTGGTAGAGCGTTTTTTAAAAGTATTTTTTTTTTTTTAAATTGCACTGTACTGTATTGTACTTTATATAAATATCCAGTTGTAACATAATTTCATAGCATGTATAGAGTTAAACGGTTTGTGCATCAGGACAATTCAATGGGCAACAGGGGCAGTATAATACATACCGCCCTGTATCGTACAAACAAACATACTACAGGTAGTATTTGATGATGAAACACCGTTGCAGCCGAGCTGCATTGATATCAGTTATTTTTCGCAAAGGATAAATAATTCATGCCTGTGAGTACAACGGAGATACGAGTCACACGAATAATTGGGAGTCACAAAAAAATCCTGAAAAAAAAGGCTCAAAATCCGCACAGCTGGTTCTCTTCCAAAGTCATACAACTTCAACAAAAAAATGACACAAATCTTTTTGTTTGTTTGTTTTAAAGACAATCCTTGAGATAAATACTGGTAGGCGCTACCGATCAATGCAAACTAGAACTAGTAGACATTCCAACAGCTTCTTCCCTCTTGCGATCAACTTCTTAAACAGCTAACCTATAATTCCATTACAACAAGCTGGCAATTTTTTTGACTTGAGTTCGTCGTTCCAATTCTGTATTACTCGTGCACTCACTGTAGTTGTCTCGCCATGCTGCACTATTTGCATATACTGGCCACTCATGCCAGAGTAGCATCTGCTCCATTTGCACACTGATTGAGGAGTATCTGTAACATTTGCACAACCAACATTGTCGCAGATTATCGCACTACTCGTCACTTTAAACCGCATCCACTCCTTGAAGTCTCAGCGCCCTTTGCACAATGGCCATTGCACCGGACTATTGCGATATTAGTCATTCGAACTGCTCTAAGTGCTAGAGGACTCTTCATCTTTTTGCACAATTGTTTTTTGTCAATGTCTTTATGTCTCCAAAGTGTTCTGTAAATTGACTGTCTGTTGTACTACGACCGGAGACAAATTCCTTGTGTGTTTTGGACATACTTGGCAAATAAAGATGATTCTGATTCTGAAAAATTGGCCAAAATATTAATAACAGAGGGGAAAACACTCAAAAGTCGGCCTAATCTTTTAAATTCCAAATAAAATCTGGTAAAAATGTGCTTCAATAGTCATGAGAAATTTGAGCAAAACTTCAGCGTTGCAAATGTGGGAATTTGTTAAAAAGAAAGAAACATCTGGAATAATAAACATGAATAGTTTCATTTTTTTAGTTTTGAAAAAAAATCAACTGGGAAGACAAGATGTGGGCCAACGTTGCCGATACATGTTGGACACGTCAGGGAAGAAAGTTTGTGCGTGTGTGCGCGCGTGTCTGTGCTTGTGTGTGCGTTCATGTCTGTGTCAGGGGGAGGCGGAGGAGTGGGGTGCAGGAAACCGCAGGTATGTGCAGCTCGACGGCCGGGTGGCCTGCAGAGAAGCATTGAAGTCGTGCAGAAGGAAAAGCTACAATGAAAAATACACAAACTATTTTTTTTCACAGCAAACGTTGGAGTTCAGGAAAAAAAAAATGGTGTTTAAATCTATAACCCACAACTATTTTTTTTTGTTAAAAAAAGAAAGTCATTTTCACCATAGCCACTACAAGAGTAGATGGCAGAATGCTGATTAAGCCTATCGACTTCTGACACATCTTGCTATATTTTTCAGTATTTCTTTTTATTATATATAGTGGCTGTCCTACACATTCCTACACTGGATCACTCGGTGGCGCACTAAAATGACGTAGCGGAAAAGACGTATTTTACCTACGAACAGGCAGGCCCAAATATGGACAGCGCGCAGTTCGACTGAGCCATAGAGAAAGGAGAAAGCATCCGGAGTTGGAAGGAGGCCGGACAAGCATTTAGCCGACGTCATCTCGAAGCGACGAAGGCTTTGTTGTAATGTTGAATTCCAGAGTTAGGGGGCGCCAGAAATCGCAGTTTATAGCTTTAATGTACTTCAAATCGTTTACAGAAATTCAGAGTTAGAAAACAAATCTTGGAACTAAATCAAAGTTGTACAAATCGTTGAAATTCAGTAGTATAAAATCTTGGGAAAGTACACCTCAAACGTCAGAAAAATCTTTGGATTGGGAAAGAAAAAAAAAAAGACAAAAATCTGGGAAAATGTTGTCCTCAACAGTCACATAAAATTTGGCAATAGAAAACAAATCCAGGAAATACACACCTCAAAAGCAGCAAAAAAGGGGGGGAAAATACAGGAAGAGTACACCTCAAAAGTTTTAAAATTGAAGAACCCTCATACCGTCAATGATGTCACAGTGTTATTACCATGTTGTAACAATGTTATAACAAAACATGCATACTGAAAATAAAGCTTGCCCTCCCTTTGCTACTGTTGGATTGTCGCAATGAACAAAGTCTTCCGGTGCCGTCGCAATGTCTGTCATCAGTCACTCTGGCCGTGTAGCAACAAGGTATCAACGCTTCCTTTTGACAGTGTGAGAACGCCAACAGCGACAAATCAGCACCCGCTGTTTACAATACTTAAACAGCCGAGGTGTGAATTAGCCCATCTGATGACTGGGCTAAGCCACAAAGCCAGTATAGTAAACATAAGTGTTTACTATTTTGTCTTTTTTTTTTTTTCCAACACAGGATGATTTGCGGTGTTCTTTAACCTGAGGGAGCAAAGCTAAGAAAAGACACTGATTATGACAACACTTTCACCAACTCTTATTTGTTACAAAATAATTTAATTACATGCGAATGTGTTTCCATTTAAAAAATAAAAATGTTTGTGTTCGTCATTGATGGTGTAGTGGTGCACTTGCCTGACTTTGGTGCGGGCAGCGTGGGTTCAGTTCCCACTCAGTGACGGTGTAAACGTGACTGCGAATGGTTGTCCGTGTCTATATGTGCCGTGCGACTGACTGGCGACCAGTTCAGGGTGTAGTCCGCCTTTCGCCCGAGGTCAGCTGGGATAGGCTCCAGCGCCCCGTGACCCTAACCAGTATAAGCGGTTTTGAAAATGGATGGATGGATGTATGTTTGTGTTCATGGAGAGGAACACTTCAAAAACAAATCCCACAAAAAAATTCCCTCAAAATTCTGTTCAGTGGTGCTTTGACTAACGAGTTGAAGGTTTTCCGTGACCACACTCATAACTCAAACCAGTTGTATCTCAGATCATCATACTACTTTTTTTTTTTTTTTTTTTTACTGATTTTACTGCTGAAATCCATTCCAACCCCACATAAAACACCAACAAAAAATGTTGTAATATGTGTTTTAATTACAAAAACTGCACCCTACAGTATTGTACTTTATAAAAACAAACAGAAATAACAGGTAAATAGAATGTAAAGAACTTGTGCATCATGATTTCATAATTCAATGCCCATTGACATTGTGGTCCCTCTGGTGCACTTGGCCACCAGGGGGCAATATAATACTTTCACAACTCAGTGACTCAGTAAGCTAGAGTGTAATTAGTCGTTTTTCACGGAAGATAAAGAATATATGGCTGTGAGTATTATTATAGGCTGTTTCTGCATGTAGTGCTACCATTTATGTTCAAATATTCATTCCTGACAGGGTTACAACACTGACATTGACGGTAATTTTGTTAGGCCATCTATAGAGTTTTGCATTGTGTGTTAGCATTAAGCTATCTGACTTTCTTAAGTTATATGATCTGGTTGAATACACAAACTTTATCTTTAAAGTTGTTAGTTGTTAGCTTTTCATTAAGCTTCAGTTAGGAGTGGCAATAAGGAGCTTGAAGCAGCTTGACTTATTTTTTGAAGAATTGTTGACTATCTGCCCAAACTACTGCATGCATGTTGTAAAATTAGCTGCCACCATCTCGTGTTCATGACACCAATTTTTGTTATCAATTCAAAACAGAAAAATATTGGCCCAGTGACGGTTCATTTGTTCAAATAACGAAGTTGGGTGGGAGATACCACTGGGTTGGAAAAAATGTTGGTGAAAATTACACCTCACACATGCATAAACGTTTGGAGTTGGAAGGTTTATTAGGAAAATATGCATTTCAAAAGTCACACACATTTTTGGAATTTGAAAACGAACCTGGGAAAAATGTCCCTCAAAAGTTGCACAAACTTTCAGGGTTCACTCGTTTCAGGGTACCAAAATCCAAAACAAAGCAATTTTTTCAAATCTATTTTCACAATGATGTTTACTTTTGTTTGATATCTTTTGAGTGTCACGCTAAAGCAGAAAAGGGAATTAAAGTCCTTTCCATGACGCTCAACAATGGAAGTCGATCCGATGCTAATCTGGCCCGCTGCAGGTCAGTGAGTCGAGGCTTATTGTACATTACGGTGATGTCTCCAGCCCGGTGGCCTTTGCGGTGGTCACACCGTGACCCCCACCACCACCAGCAGCCCGCCCTCCCCTCTGCCGTCCCATCACATTACAGCAACTGTGAGGAATTCACTGAGTAAAAGGGGTAGAAACAGAGAGGAGGGTGAACAGGGAAAGTGGGCAAGGAGGCAAGGGGGGCGAGCCCTTGAGAGTCCGTGTCGGGTGGGGTGGGGTTAGCAAAACAAAACCAGAATTTAAAAACAAAGTTTACCACTGAAGGAAAACAAGAGGGCCGCAAAATGTCAGTGGGTTGGAGGGCGGAGAAGAGTAAGGGAACGCGAGGGCAGGGTCTTCTGGCCCCCGTGGTTGGCTGAGGCTTCCCCCGCCCCCCAGCCTTAACACAACACCATCCTCCGCAAGGCCGGCCACATCAGGAACGGCTGGCTACATTATAGCTACCATTATCGTCTCTCTAAGTCATAACAGCCCTGAGAACACCCACCTCGACTGCACTGCTGCCAGGAGGGGGGAGCGAGGGAATGAGGGAGTGAGAGTAGGAATGAGCCCAGAGAGGGAGAGAGAGAGAGAGGAGGAATGAGGGTGGAGGCAGCAGGAGATAGTAGACAGAGATACACAGTCAAGAAAAGATGGCAGCCAGGGAACACAGTCATTGACGTTTAATCTGGAGAGAACTTGAACTTGTAGCCTGCACAATCACAACCATCATTTTCCACTTGTTGACGTGTCGGGCCAAACCGCAGACGACTTTTGGTGAACTGCTTTATGATGCAAATAACCCACCGAACAGCTACCATTTTCAATACCATGCTTCCTGTTCAGGGTCAGCCAAGACAAGTTGACGAAAGTGGGACAACACCCTGGACTGGTCAACAACGTCCACCAATCACCTGCAGGACGGGGAATCCATTCCACGGCTTATGCATGAAAGGCTATCTGAAGTACTACACCAATGGTCCTGATACAAATGACCATCCACCCATACATCCATCTATCCATAAATTATTTTACACGAAGTATCCTGTTCAGTGTGAGTTTAGCCTGTCGACGAAAGGTGGATTATACCCTGGACTGGTTCCCAGTCAAAGGTAGGTCGGGGAATCCCTCCCACGGTATTTGGCAACAGCTCTGACACAAATAATCACTCATTTATCTACCAATTTCTAGACTGTTCTTCCTGTTCAGGTTGAGTCTACCTCAGTTGACCTCGGGTAAAATGTGGACTATACTGCGAATTGGTCACTAATCAATGGCACATCAGGAATTCATCCCATATCCTCTGCATTTGACTGAACCACATTTGACTCTCATCTCAGGTTTGACAAAAACAAAGTCACTTGTCTCCAGGCAGTTGCAGGTCAGAGATTCATCCCATAGCCTCTGCATGGAAGTTGGCTATATGAACCACTAAGAATGGCCCTCGTACAAATAACCTCTCATACGGCACAATTTTCTCCACAATTTATCCTGTTCAGGGTAAACCCAGCGCACTTACCTTAGATGGACTACACCCTAGACTGCTCACCAGCCAATGACAGTTCGGGTAATCCCTCCCACGGTATTTGCCAATAGCTCTGACACGAATAAACACCAACATTATCACTTTCTCGACCATTCACCCTGTTTAGGGTGAGCATATCCCTGTTGACTTTGGTGAAATGTGAACTGCACTGCGAACTGGCCACCAGTGAATGGCACAAAAGGAATTCATACAGTATCCTCTGCATGAAAATGGGCTACGTGATCCACGAGACTACCAAATGCCCTTTTGGTCAACTGATAGCTGATACAAATAACCAGCCATCCAGCCACCATTTTCTATATGCTGTTTTCTGTCCAGGGTCAGTAATTTACCATTTACTGGACTCAGACCCTGGACTGGTTGCCAGTCAATGGCAGGTTGGGGAACCCTTCCCACAGCATCTGAATCAAAGCGGGCTATGTAAATCACTACACTACCAATGCCTCTGAGACAATGTTCTTGAGTGAACTGACGTTTTACATCCAGTATGTTCCCATTTGGAACCAGACTGCCCCATTTCCATGGAGCCTATCCCAGCTATCTACGGGTGAGAGGCGGGCTACACTCTGAACTGGTGGCTCGCCAATCACAGGGCACATTTAAACAAACAACCATTCGCGCACACATTCACACCCAAGGGCAATTTAGAGTTTTCAATCAACCTACCATCCATGTTTTTGGGATGTGGGAGGAAACCGGAGTGCCTGGAGAAAACCCACGTAGGCACGGGGAGAACATGCAAACTCCACACAGGCGGGGCCAGGATTTGAACCCCGTTCCTCAGAACTGTGCGGCAGACGTGCTAACCAGTCGCCCACCGTGTTCCATAAAGTACAAATGCGTAATTAACTGCTCCCACTGGTGGAAACGTACACCCGACAGACCACTGCACAAAGATCTTGCATTGCATGTTTTCTCTGCAAAGTCCACGGCTGTAATTTTGTGATAACCATTTTGTGTAAAGGACACTCAAGTTTTAAGAATCAGGGACTCCTGAGAGAACGACGATCTGGTAAACACATGTAAACACACATGCGGTGTATTTACATTTCCCAACTGGGAGATGGAAAAAAAACAGATCTTCCGCAAAGTGTGCAAGGAAATATGAGGGCCAGATCCGTGCCACACCCCACAAAAAGGAAGGGTTAGGTGGGGGAAAAGAGCTGGGTCAGGCCATTTTGTCCCATGTGACCGGCGACCTGAGGAAATGTCTGTCCTCTCTGGAGGCCACCTAACAGGAAGGAGGATCTGATGATTTCGGGGAAATGTCACCCCACATGAATTATGCCAACACACTCCTTGCATTTTTCGATTTAGCCATGGACACGGTCTTTTGCTACCCTTAAAGGAGACATATTTAGGATTTTTTCCCATTTGTCTTCATAAGGTACAAAATATCTCAAGGATCAGGAATAATAGCACAGTTTTAATCCTAATTTTCTAGCCTCCCGGGAATACACCTGATTTTGAGGGGGCGGTCCTGTCGCATGCAAATGAGCCAATGCTCGGCCTGCCTCACTACAGACCGGCCAAAGCCAAGTACACCTTTACGTTACTATGATGACAGGGGTGGAGCTAGGGTGTTGCGGCCAGCGACTTCTTCTCAAGCAGCTCACAGTCTGAAGAGAAAAGCAAGCCACCATAAAAACAAAGTACAATTTGTATTTTCACTTGTATCGGCAGCACTTCATCACCAATCCGCAATTTGGAGCATATAGCGGACACACTGCCAAACTCAAAAAAACGGCAGCTCTTTGCTAAGCCTCGCTACCAAATTATGGGCGGAGAAAAATTCAGCGTAGGGGCGGTATTATGTAAATTTGCCAAATTATGCAAATATCGCAATTCGGGAAAACAAATCTGAACAGCCTGCTCTCAAAAATAGGCAGCTCACAACAGATTTACTTGGTTGTTTAATTTCACACGATGCGTGGGCAGGCACACCAGAGATCCAACCATTTACTGTAAATTCAAGCAATTAAACAGTCCATCTTCCATAATATGCGCCTTATAGTCATGGCCTGTCATTCTACTATTCTAATCACACATCTTGAAGAAGGTCTGCTAAACTCAGAATGTCTAACAGAACGCTGAGAAACGATGGTTGTTGTGCTAAAATAAACAAGCGTTGACTTGGAGCTCAACAATTCTCACCCCCCTTGTGTGCGCTTAATTTGGAACTAGGGTCAAGCTTCAAGTGTTGGCTCGAAAGGCCAACGTGTGAACCTCATCCAACCTGCACATAACTGCAAAATATGGTTCCAAAATGTTGCAAAATCGGGGCGACATCTGGGGTGGTTTGTACCCGATTCCCTCGCTTGCTTTAGTCAGTCGTTTGATTTATGTTGCGGCGGTTTTAATTTGCTGCTGCCCCATCCTTCTCAAAGCCAATGCCACAAAATTCCACTGGGCAAACTCGCACTGAGATTCTCATGAGTAATTGGCCAAAAATAGGACAATGCTGTTAGAAAGTTGTGTCACTGCAGGACAACAGGCAATTGTGGAGGACTAAAATTTGTATAACATGGCTATTCATATTCTACATGAGAAAGTAATTTCTCTTTAAACATTTTTTGTTTTGTTTCTGTGTGTGTGTGTCTGTCTATGTTTAATTTATGTAAGAATTTAGTAGATTTACATACAAAAAAACAACTCATTTGTGGATATAAATATTATGAGTACAGATGAATATAAATTAAAATAAGGCAATAAACTGAAAAATTAACAAAACATTTTGAAAAATAAAATTAAACAACATTTCCAGCTTCATAAATTATGTCAAAATATTTGTCTTTTTTATATCAGACATTTTTTCAAAAGTAGGGATTTTAGCAAAGCCTGTCCATGGCATGTCTTCCATGTTTGTCCAGTGTTTTAAACTAATGTACTTTTATTTTATTAACTTTATGAGGTTTACTGGTATTTCCCACATGTATTAATTGTTAACATTAAAACCGGAAAATAAAATAGGCATTAGAGTAGATCAACATATATATAACAGATAATTAATGATAACAATAGTAATAATAATCCTAATCATCAACAGCAGCAGCACCACCACCGAATTTTATGCACACAGAAATTATTAAGACTACATCTGAAAATGTAATCATTAAAAATAATTTGAGTATTAATGAACACAAAGTAATGAAAAATAAAAAGTGAATACAAATATTTTAAAAATACAACAAAATAATATCCTCTAAGTCCTTAAAATATTATGAAATAGTATTTTGTATTTTAACTCACGGTGTGTAACAATCCACATCATGTCAACCATTGAGTGTATTTCCATCTAAGTGGGCTAACTCCATTGTTGTCATTTATAAGGCATATCTTTCAGATGAATACTGGTCGAAATCAAGGTTTCGGTCCAATTTTATTGCACTTATCCTGATTCATCGGTGCAACGCTGCTCCAACTCCCATTATCTAGATACAGTGATCGGGCCTCACGTCGTGGAAAAACAGTCAAGAAAGTGAGGTTCAGACATTGATAGAAGATACAGAAAGTAGTGCTCTTGTTAGATAGGATTGAGACCTTTTTTTTTTTTTTTTTTTTAAATAAATGAAATCATACAGTATATAGAGTTAGCCCACTTTGGTTCTCAGTGACTCAATTTATGTGCAGGTAGTTTTATACATTACTGAGGTTCATTGATCTTCCCAAACACACACACACACACACACACACACACACTTGACTTGCACCTGCCACCTCACTTACATACTTGTACAGTAGAGTCGCAGCCTCTCCAGACTTGTTGAACACTCTAATATTGTGATAGCCCCTTGGCGAGACTGACAGGTGTGTGTGTGTGTGTGTGTGTGTGTGTGTAAGCGCCCTTTCGTAGCATTTACGAGCTCTGGACAGCTGAAGTGCAAGGCGAGATCTCTATTTTGCACTTGCAGCTAATTATCATACATACATGCCAAGCCAGCAGCGAATACATGCAATTAGCACCAGCGGGCCGCCCATGTCATTTAGCCACTTGCTAACTTTACATTCCAAATCCCCAAAGGTGACTTGGGGGCTTAAACAGCTCCCTGCTACCCTTTTAACACTTACACGGCCACATAACGCTCCTGGCAACAGCAGACGGAGGCTTTCATCTCGGAGCCAGCGCGACTTTTTTTCTACGCTCGTCACATGAACGGCAGCAACATGATCGTCTGGCTCCATGAGAAGCCGGGTCATAAGTGTTGAGTGGAAGAATTAGCTTCAGCAGATTCTGATTTCTCTTACTGAAACACCCCAAGATGCCGCAAGATGCCACCAAAGGCCTATGAGTCTAAATAGCAAAGTGCATTGGTATCAAGGAAGTATGTCGAATTGCTGCATCTCAACTGAGACACAAGCATTGCATGTCAGGGAGGAGCTAATTTGAGTCTGGGTTGTTAGTGAAAGAAAGGGAGAGCGAGAGATTTGATTTCTGAAATCAAATCTGTAAGTTATTTATTATTAAGTGTAATGTAAGATTACCCTAATTTCTTGTGTATAATGCGCATATTTCCCCCCCAAAAAATTGTCAACCGTGAATAGTGTGCATTATACATAGGTATAGGGGCAAATGGAAACATATAAATGTATGCCGCCATCGAGTGGTTATGAAAAAGCTGTACCCTTTCACTCCAAAATGCCACCCCCACCTAGAGGTTATGAGAAAGGCGTACACTTTCATTCTAATATGCCACCTAGTGGTTATAAAAAAGGTGTAGCCTACACTTTCGTTCCAATACGACAGGGGTACGTATGGCTGCATATATGTACAGTTGTGCTCATAAGTTTACATACCCTGGCAGAATCTTTGAAATATTATATATATATATATATATATATATATATATATATATATATGTATATATATGTATATATATATATATATATATATATATATATATATATATATATGTATATATATATATATATATATATATATATATATATATATATATATAACTCAGAATTTTATGGCTGCAACACGTTCCTGGGACAGGTGGCAAAAAAGACTGAGAAAGTTGAGGAATGCTCATCAAACGCCTGTTTGGAACATCCTACAGGTGAACAGGCTAATTGGGAAAAGGTGGGTGCCATGATTGGGTATAAAAGGAGCTTCCCTGAATTGCTCAGTCATTCACAAGCAAAGATGGGGCGAGGTTCACCTCTTTGTGAACAAGTGCGTGAGAAAATAGTCGAACAGTTTAAGGACAATGTTCCTCAACGTACAATTGCAAGGAATTTAGGGATTTCATCATCTACAGTCCATAATATCATCAAAAGGTTCAGAGAATCTGGAGAAATCACTGCATGTAAGCGGCAAGGCCGAAAACCAACATTGAATGCCTGTGACCTTCGATCCCTCAGGCGACACTGCATCAAAAACCAACATCAATGTGTAAAGGATATCACCGCATGGGCTCAGGAACACTTCAGAAAACCAATGTCAGTAAATACAGTTCGGCGCTACATCCGTAAGTGCAACTTGAAACTCTACTATGCAAAGCAAAAGCCATTTATTAACAACACCCAGAAACGCCGCAGGTTTCTCTGGGCCCGAGCTCATCTAAAATGGACTGATGCAAAGTGGAAAAGTGTTCTGTGGTCCGACGAGTCCACATTTCAAATTGTTTTTGGAAATTGTGGACGTCGTGTCCTCCGGGCCAAAGAGGAAAAGAACCATCCGGAGTGTTATGGACGCAAAGTTCAAAAGCCAGCACCTGTGATGGTATGGGGCTGTGTTAGTGCCAATGGCATAGGTAACTTACACATCTGTGAAGGCAACCATTAATGCCGAAAGGTACATACAGGTTTTGGAGAAACATATGCTGCCATCCAAGCAACGTCTTTTTCATGGACCCCCCTGCTTATTTCAGCAAGACAATGCCAAACCACATTGTGCACGTTTTACAACAGCGTGGCTTCATAGTAAAAGAGTGCGGGTACTAGACTGGCCTGCCTGCGGTCCAGACCTGTCTCCCATTGAAAATGTGTGGCCCATTATGAAGCGTAAAATACGACAACGGAGACCCCGGATTGTTGAACAGCTGAAGCTGTACATCAAGCAAGAATGGGAAAGAATTCCACCTCCAACGCTTCAACAATTAGTATCCTCAGTTCCCAAACATTTATTGAATGTTGTTGAAAGAAAAGGTGATGTAACACAGTGGTAAACATGACCCTGTTCCAGCTTTTTTGGAACGTGTTGCAGCCATAAAATTCCAAGTTAATGATTATTTGCTAAAAACAATAACGTTTATCAGTTTGAACATTGAATATATTGTCTTTGTAGTGTATTCAATTAAATATAGGTAGAACATGAGTTGCAAATCATTGTATTCTGTTTTTATTTATGTTTAACACAACGTCCAAACATTCATTGTAATTGGGGGTTGTATATTAAATATACTGTATCAACCTAGCAGTGATACAAAGGACTAAAAGGAGGGCCAAATATTTTTACAATATATGAATATATTTTTAATATTTCAATTTACAATTTTTGAAATTATCCTATTGAATTAATTTACACATTGCTGTCAAACATCTTATACTCATTCACAAATAGAACAAAAAAACAAGGAAAATGTACAAATTGGAAAACTTTGTATTACTTAGTATGTATGTACAGTATATATGAATGTACTGTATCTACCTGTATGTATAGATTCGATAAGGTGTATCTAGACTTTATTTTTCATTGTATATTAAATACATACAGTATATTGCTTTTAGTCACAAAGGGGGCTAAAAGAGGGTCAGAAATGTCTAACATACAGTATACACCTTTTTCAAATGTTATACACTTGCACATTGCAATGGTTCCTACAAGCCTGCGTGCTGGTCAACTACAATTAAAGGAGGGAAATAAAAAAAAAAAAAAAAGTATTTGCATCCAAGTGATTCAAATGGTTTGTTATCAGAGAATGAGATCAAATACAGATTTTAAAATGCACTCCTGTATATAAAGTATACTGTATACAGCATACATAGGGGTTCCTTTGCGTTCCAGTAAGTTTGTGTGGCTTTGAATGTCAGTTATTCCCGCTATAATTTCTACTTGTACTTATAATGTAATGTATTTTCTAACCAGCGCTGCTTTAAAAATAAACTCCACCTTTCTCCGAAGGCCTTCTCTTGTTTGCTTTGCTCTGTTATTAACGTCCTACGCGTCCGCAATTGTTTTTGTCCTTCTGGGGTATTTCGGTTCACTTTGGTTCACTTTGGTTTGGCGCCGGGCCGGTTCTTAACTAACCCGCGCGTGTCCTTGTATTTGGGCTGCCGGCAGGTCGTTGGCATAAGGGGAGCAGTCGGCCGTCTCTGAGCTCCGATGCCAGTGGACATGCAGCCACACCAGGGGCTGTATCACTATGACACCTCGCCCTCCAGAGGGTAAGAAGCACTGCACACGAATATTTCATACTTTGGTTCATTTTACCATGGATTTTTAATGTCATCTTCAAAATGAGATAACTTCTATCCACATACGTTTCCTTAAATTTGCCATTGTTGTTATCGTGCCTTTTCCACAAATGACTTTCTGCGTGTCTCTGACTGGCTAAAATGGCTTTAGAGTTAGGGAGATCATATATCGGTGTAAAAACAATAATTCATTGTAATTGTTTTCACTTTATTAGAAAATACTAAGGGAAATGTAATGGCACTAATATTTTCCCCCCACAGTTTTCTAACCATTTTAATCCAAAATTTGTCCATGTTGTTTTTATGCGTTTTCCAACAAATGAATTTCTTCAGGTTTTTGATTAGATAAAAAAAGGCCTTTGGATTATGGTTAATATTATTAATTGACTTCCTTAATCAATTATGGGGAGGGGAAAAAGCAACAATAATTTGATTGTTTTAAAGGTCCCGTATTTTATTTAAGTAACAGTAACATGGACTTAGTATAAAACTGTTAATTGAATTTAAAAAACACCTCGGTTTTGTCATGAGTGACCAGAAAAGGTCCCTCTGACAGTTACTTCTGTTTGACCCAGTTTTGTATCCGCTTTGTCCATATTTGGCTAAGACCGCCCGCTTTCCTCTCATTGGTTACCTCCATGTAGAAGACCCACTTGTGAGATCACAAGTGTTAGTAATGTTGACAGCACTGGCTCAGGGGCAGAAAGGGAAGGCGGAGGTCTTCGCTAGTGACGTAGATAAGAAATAAGAATCACCTGATTTCAGGCCTATTGACAGAAAAACATCTGCAACTCAGGATTGCATGGACAATTTTAATTCATATTTCACATTGGTTGTTTTTTTTTTTTACATTTTGCTATCAAATTTGTCATTATTGATTTCATTCCTTTTCTGGAAATGACTTTCTTCAGGTTTCTGATGGGCTAAAAGGCTCACTGGGTTTGGATTTCTAGGGGTAGAGATGGCATTTGTCAATTGATGTCATTTTAGATTACATGACCATGAAATAAGGCCTTCAGTTGGAAAACTCTAATTTAAGGTTTTTAAGGAAAGAGGAACAGAATACATGTACAGGATACAACTAATCCAACCAAAACCCAACTAAACCAAAAGGACGTTAAAATGACAACTGATCTTTTGCAGCGGGAATGTGTTCTCCCCAAAACTCAAGTAGCATTTAAGTCACATTTTAAAACAGAATATCATCTCTTTACTGCTTTAGCCCAAAATAATTACTCCTCATGCCATCATAGCATCGCATTGGTGATAGCGACACCTTAGCAGACGCTTAGAACCTGCTTCTATTTTCATCCTGCTTTTTACTCTGAGGCTGCTGCAGCAATTGTTGTGGAGCAAGCTCAGCCTTCACACCCCCCGCTTTTCACTGTCTGCACCAACTCTCTTTCCCCTCCCTTCGTTCCCCATGCCACCCAGGTTGCAGGGCGGACTCTGCCTCTCTGACAGCTGCTAATTACAGGCTGACCGGCCCCCGCTGCGCTCTGCATGACTGCCCCGTGGCCCCGCTGCTCTGCTCAGGTTACCGTATTGAGGCAACGGGCCGGGCCGTAGAGGAAGGTGGAGGAGATAGAAGAAGATAGGCAAAGAGGGAGATTGGAGGGGCCAGAGGGAGAAACCGTGAAACTGAACAGATTGAATGGCAGAAGAGAAAAGGGGAGCTGGGTTGCATTCTGGGGTAGGGTGGGGTTGGGGGGGGCAGTAGTGAATTAGAGAGCGCAGATTAAGCTCCAGTAGGGTATACAAGATTTGAAGAGCTGAAAGGGAGAATTAGGACAAGGTAGGTGGATGGATGGATGGATGGATGGATGGAGGAGGATGGAGGCCTCCTTTTGGAGGGACAAAAAAACGTTTTTTTTGGAATGATGTTCAACTTCAAGAGAGACTGGAAAGTTCCCTTCTCCAATTTGGGAACTTGGGATCCGAAACACCCAGAGGACTTCTTTTCCATCAGCTACAAGCAAAACAATGACAAGCTGCCCTCTGGTGGGAGGGAGGAGACATCACAGCCGAGCCCATGCCGGACCAGGACGGTCATGCTTTTTCAACCTCGTGGTTGAACGCCGTTCATCCATCTTTTTTCTATAGCACTTGTCCTCATTAGAGTTGAGGGCCAGTTGGAGCCTGTCCAAGGTGACAATAGAAGGGTGTTCCACCACGGACTGATCGCCAGCCAATTGCAGGTTCTCACCTATGGATAATTTCTAGTCTTCATTGCTGGCTGACTTTTAATGAAAGAAGCGGGGTACACCCTGGAATGGTTGCCATTGGTGACTTTTGGTGAGAGAAGTGGGTTACATACTAGATTGATTTCCCCAACTGCCCAAATGCAATTCACATTTATCAAAATGAGATTTAAATACATTTCGGTTGACGAATAGACTCGATCAAACTGCTGCCGACTGTCAAAACAAATCAAGAAGAAGCAATCTGTGGGCTGCGAATGCCTGTTTGGTGACACGCAACTGTCATGTGGAGTGTAAAAATAGAGGGGGGAAAGTGTGAGGTTTTTTTGGTTTTTTTTTTTTAAACTGGTACTTATACTTAAGGACAGAGTGTGAGTACTTTTGCCACTTCTGAATTTACTGACAGTTTCGCCTTGCAAGTTGGATTGACTTTGTCCATTGAACTGATTCTATGCTTGTTCTGGATTCTTCCACAGCTTACTGCCACCGGACCAGTCTCCGTACAGCGATGTCCCCTCGCTGCGAGCCCCGCTCCTCAACGGCCCTCCTCAGGACTGCAGAGCCATGTACAATCCCGTGACTCCCGGTATGGGTCACGGATCGGGACCGGCCCAGAGCATCGGCCACTGCTTGGATCAATACATGAGGCCTCCCCAGGCCCCGCTACCCCTCGGCATGATGGGCCACCGGAGTATGGCGCCCACGGAAGGTCAGTGAGTGAGTTTGCAAATAGGGAGTTTTTCCAATCGCCACCAAATTTGAACTGAGTATACTAGACAGATGGGCAATGTTTCAGTTTCAAAATGGTGAGTTTTCACTGCAGGGTGCAGGCGAAGCTTGGTGGAAAATCTTGATGATTCTCCATGCAATGCAATATGGCCCCTGGGGTATTAGAAATGATCGTCTCCCACCACCAGAGCTTCCAATTGACTGGAAATCAGGTCACGCATGTTCATCTTGTCAGGACAGATCAAAATCAAGAAGAAGTTAAACTGTAGGTAGTCGTCCATTTTGGTTTAAAAGTGTCAGTTTTCCGGGATTTTGCTTATTTCCTGGGGTCGTACATGAACGCACTCCTCCAAGGGAATTCACCCGATCACCACCAAAATGGAACCAGGCATACAAGGTGTGTCAGAAACGTTCCACGACTGATATCACAAAAGATATCATTCAAATTCAAACCACAAGCTACGATTTTAAGATTTTCCCTTTGAAGAAATCCCCCTTTCCCACTTCTGTTTCAGTGCTAGTAACCAAGGGCCCTGACTCTTTTCACAGGCAACAGCGCCCCCTACTGTACACAGAACAACATGATGTCCTCCCATCACAACTTCTGCCAGTCGGCCTCGGATCAGATTGGCTCAGGTGACGGTAAGAAACCAAAAATAATGACAATAATAAATACGGCCATTAGCAGCACATTTGTTGTTCATTTTTATTTTTCCCGTTGCCACTTTGGAGCAGGCTCGAGGTTTTCCACGCCGCGCTCCATCCTGAAGCTGAGTAAAAAGCGAGCGTTGTCCATCTCACCGCTCTCCGACCCCAGCGTGGACCTGCAGACGGTCATCCGAACGTCGCCCAACTCCCTGGTGGCCTTCGTCAACGCTCGCTGCACGCCCAACGGGGCCGGCTCGTACGGCCATCTGTCCGTCAGCGCCATGAGGTCACATCTTTTATACAGCATACGCCGTATTCCTTTATGATATAGCTTGCACTCTCTTAGTAAGTCATTCATTTTATTAGCTTTTTTTTTCCTGGCATTTTTTTCCTTGCTGACCTTTTTCCGTCCTTCCTTTGTATTACTTACTGTACTTACTTTTTTAATTCTTGCATGCTTGTGTCATCCTCCCGTCACTGAGACCTGCTTTTCTGCCTTCCGTTGGTACATTCCCTCCTTCCTTTCGGACCTCTTTGCCGCCTTCCTACCTTCGGACCCGTTGTTTAACCTGCTTTTCTGCCTTTTCTTACCTCCATACCTCTACCACAGACCCACTTCTTATTTTGCAGCAACTACTCTTCTACCCTCCCTCCTTTAGCACTTATTCAACACTGCTTTAGGATCCACTTCCTTTGTTCCTGACTCAACTTATTTGCTAATTATTGCTAGGGAGTGGGGATAATTCTGCTTAAAAAAAAAAGAAAGAAAAGAAAAACAAGCACCATAAATCGAGAGGTATTGTTCTGATTTCTGCTTGTTGGTTTGTTAGCAGGCTGATGCAAAAACTACAAAGTAAATTTGTCAAGGGGAGACACAAGTACCATCGAAGAACCCCTTTTTAAAATACTGGTAAAATTCTGGACAGGTAGTGAATGGTTGATGACAGGGTAAATGACCAACTTTTCCACTTAGTGGCGCTACAGTACTGTAATTCAGCCTTTCCCAAACTTTTTAGTTCAAATACCCTTTCAACGCCCATTTTATTTTTAAATGTTTTTTTTTTTTTTTTTAGATGAATATTAAGTCAACATTTTAAATAAAAAAATAAAAAATAAAA
Organism: Phyllopteryx taeniolatus; assembly: GCF_024500385.1. Classification (NCBI taxonomy): domain Eukaryota; kingdom Metazoa; phylum Chordata; class Actinopteri; order Syngnathiformes; family Syngnathidae; genus Phyllopteryx; species Phyllopteryx taeniolatus. The sequence continues at coordinate 24,423,745 of NC_084510.1, forward strand.
AAAACTTTGTAACCAATATTTTATTTTTATTATTACAATAATTAATAATTCATACTTGACGATATGTAGAAATTACCCTTCGAACCACTGTTTCTTGTTTTCATGAAATGAACAGTTTTATTTTGAGAAACAAATGTGTCAATTTATCATGAACAATTCCTGCTATTCATATTTATTATGATACAAGACTGCCATTGGCCTGGAGTGGTGCAGTACCGCGGTTTTGGTATTTCATGGTCTTGCTGTGCAATTGGAACGCCTTCATCGTGGTGGTCCCAAACCATGCATTTTTCGTTTTACCATCTAGTCCCAAATCAAAAATTGGCACTATTATTTTTATTGTAAATATATTTTAACCATCATTCCGTGTCCCCCTGCAGTCCATCAATGGGCTATTCTGGCAACATGCACTGCCAATCCAGACCTCAGGGCTCCATGTACGCAGGAGTAGGCGGGGGAACACCTCACGCATCGGGCCCGTGCCAGGCTTCCCGACTCCCCGCCCACAACCCTCGTCTCCACGCGCCGCCCAAACACGGACAAGTACGACTTCCCTTATTACTGTCTCTTTTTCAGCTCGATGCGTTATCTATGTGCGGTCTGGTCTGTTTCTGACAGCTGAGGGGAAGCTTGATGCTACAAAAGCGAAATGACAAGAGTCTAGAAAGAGTTTAAATATGTGTACATTATGTACATTGTAGCTAAAGACCGAGCCCGGGTTGGGAGTGGTGATGGATGGCATGAATGTGAAGAGCCTGGAGGAGAGGTCTGAGGGAGATGTGGCCAGCCCTTCGTCCACCGGTACTCAGGTACGATAACATTTGTACATCCTTGACTGTAATATACAGTCGGCGGTCAGAATAATTAGGTACATCAGCAAAGCCCAATACAAGAGCTGCAGCCAAACATTCAGCCAGGGTTGTTACTAGTTTTCGGTTATAAAGCCACACAAGCACAAAATACAGTATGTGCGTTAGTACAAAAGAACCCTCTGGATGCTCAAGTGTGGTTCTCCAACAACCACTTTAACAAAGTAATTGTGGAATGTCAATGGTAGTGTCAACTAAATATGAACATTATTCTTTTATAGACATTTTTTTAAAGCTGCTGTAGTAATTGCCATTTTTTAATTGTTTAATCTCTCTTAATGCTTGTAATCCTTATGAATCGTTTTTATTATTCTTTTCAAATCATTTGGAATGTTTGATATTTTTTACATATTTAACATTTATAATAGATTTCATACTTGTAGATATTTGAATATGAGTTAATGATTTTTATATATTGAAAATTAATGATTTCACTGATTGTTGTAATTGGTTATGTGTAATAATTGTGTTTTAATTGTATATTTATAAATATTTAGTGCATTTTAATGTTTTAAAATATTTGTAATAATTTGTCATTTGTAATTATTTTGTAATAGTTTTGATAACATGCTAATTGTTTTGGTTTTCCTATATTTTTGATCACGTTTCTATATTTTTTAGAACATTTTGAGTACAATTTTACATATTTAAAAATGATTTTAATCATAACTTGTGCCTTTAAAAACACCCATACAAAGATATATCAAGTACCAGCAGGTGAAAATTACTAACAAAAGGAAACATAAATGTACACAAATAAGCCACTGTTAAAAGATGGTTTTGAGGTATGATAAAAAATTCTAAAAAAATATATATCCTCTACCATTGCAGTTAAAATAATGCAACAGTATAAAATATGTATATTTAAATATTTTTTATTTGTATTTGCTGATGATAGTTAAGTTGACTTTACCAATAAAGGGCTAAATTATAAGTAACATATAGTGAGAGCATTACTGTAGCTTGGATGTAAACTTGTTGTGGTACATCAAGGACCGTGAATCATATTTCCTTAGTAGGGGGAAAAGAGAATCATTCTAATATTTGTGTTGTCTGGTTTTCATGTGTTTCATCAGGACCCCCTCTTAGGTCTCCTGGACGGCCGAGACGACTTGGACAAGGAGGACGGCAAGCCCGAACCGGAGGCCGTCTACGAAACCAACTGCCACTGGGAGAGCTGTAACAAGGAGTTTGACACGCAGGACCAACTCGTTCACGTAAGAACCAACGCAGCAAAAAAAAAAAAAAGAACATCGAATGCATCCGAGATTAAAAAACATAGATTTTTTTGTTTGCAGCACATCAACAATGAGCACATCCACGGCGAGAAGAAGGAGTTTGTGTGCCACTGGCAGGAGTGTTCTCGCGAGCAGCGGCCATTCAAGGCCCAGTACATGCTGGTGGTCCACATGCGCAGGCACACTGGGGAGAAGCCGCACAAGTGCACTGTGAGTAAACACAATTCTTCGTCTTCGAGTTTCTTGATGACACAGGAGGTGTACTTCATTTTGCAACCTTTGAGTCTTGTATATTCTGTTTTTTTTCACCATATAAAACAGTTTCATCTTTATAACATGTACCCCAAGGATCGAGAATTCCATCTTACACTTTTCACACTCGATTTGTTGTCTTGCTGAAATTAGCCCGTTTTGAGGGGGTGGTCCTGTCTCATGAAGAAGAAAAAAAAAAAAAAAAAGCTACAAGTCACCCCTACACCACCATATACTGTTGGGCCAAAGGAGAGTACAGATTTTTTTTTTTTTTAAATGAAGACGAGGTGGCGGAGATTGGGGGGTGAGTGAAGCAAGCGGCTTTTACTTGTGGAAGCAGAGCCAAGAGTGTGAGCGCCCAAAAGGACAATACAAGTATTTTCACTCTGGGAAGCAGCACTTCATGCACGACACTTCAGGCACTTGTCATTAAGTCTGCCGATAAGTGCATGTCGCGTATGCAGCAGACATCACCAAACATGAATAGTCCCCGTCCCCACCTCATCGACAACTTCACAGTTCTCCTTGTATGAAATAACATCTACTAACAATAGTATCTGCATTTTTATTTCAGTTTGAAGGCTGCAACAAAGCATACTCCCGTCTGGAAAACCTGAAGACGCACCTGCGCTCTCACACTGGGGAGAAACCCTACGTGTGTGAACACGAGGGCTGCAACAAGGCCTTCTCAAACGCCTCCGATCGGGCTAAACACCAGAACAGAACCCACTCCAATGAGGTAGTGTACCACAAAATTCTCCAAACCTATTGTACAAGACTCTGGCTTTTTGAGACTGTTCTGTACTGACTTGGACTTTACCGTGGTCCAGAAACCCTACGTTTGCAAGATTCCCGGCTGTACCAAACGGTACACGGACCCGAGCTCGTTACGTAAACACGTGAAGACGGTGCACGGCCCCGAAGCCCACATCACCAAGAAGCACCGAGGCGACACGGGCCCTAGGCAGCCCGGCTCAGCCATAACCCCCGGAGGTCCGGGCGCCGAATTGCTGCTGGAAAAGGAGGAGAAACGCCGGGAGGACTGCAAACTGATGGCTCCTGATACCACTCTGGTGAGTGTCTTCATCTAAAATACAAGATACACAGTATATTAAGTTGCAAGAAATTTTAGATTGTATCTTTTATGCGACGCATAGTTGACAGCATGTAATAATGCTTCTTGAGAATTGAGGAATCAAACCAAAAGCATTTTTTTTTCTATTAAACAGGGCTTTGGCCTGAGTACAGAAAATAGACGGAGGATTACAAAAAAAAAAAAATCAACAAAGGAGCAAGGAGCAAATCGGGAATATGCACTGGAACACTCTACCATCATTTTTTTGTGTGCTATTAGTTTAAGTAGATTCGGTTTATCTAAATTATTGTGATTTATATAACCAATTTATGCAGAAATCGAGGCTTCGCATATTTTTTCTTGCAACTGTAAGTCAAACAACTCAACCTGTTGCAGAAATCTCAGCCAAGCCCTGGCGGCCAGTCGTCCTGCAGCAGCGAACGCTCCCCGCTGGGCAGCACCAACAACAACGACAGCGGTGTGGAGATGAACCTGAACGCGGCGGGCAGCCTGGAAGACCTCACGGCCCTGGAGGACGGCGGAACGGCCGGGGGAGGCGGAGGGGAACCGGGAAGCACGGGAGCGACGATGGGAATGTCGGCGCAGGCTCTCAAGAGGCTGGAGAACCTCAAGATTGACAAGCTGAAGCAAATCCGCCGACCGACGCCCCCTAGCCGTTGCCTCCCCAACAAGCTACCCGTGCTTCCTTGTACGTGCCGTGTACCCTTTATATTGGAATGTAAATACAGTAAATGTTTATTGCTACCTTCACAAAAGTGAGAAAATTCGATATTGTCTTTTGTTGGCCTGTTGATTGGTTTGTTTGTTTGTTTGTTTGTTTGTTAGCAAGGTTACGCAAAAGCTACATAACCAATTTCCTCACTCGAGGAAGACCAAAGAAGGTTGCTAGATGTAGTGAGCGAAGACATGAGGGCAGTTGGTGTTAGAGAGGAGGCTACAGCAGATAGGCTTATATGGAAAAGGATGACACGCTGTCGAGACCCCGAATGGGACAAGCCGAAAGGAAAAGAAGATCAATATGTATTGTTGTGTACTTGTAATATTTCTGAACAGTTTTTTTATGTGTACATTTTCAGGTTCGGGTGATACAATGGGAATGTGCACCCCATCTCCACTCTCAAATCGGCGTGTCATGGAGCTATCCAACCATGAGCTCGGAGGCGGGACTTCCATCGGTGCCAATGCCAACGACCGGAGAGGAAGCGGGACGAGCAGCCTGAGCTCCGCCTACACCGTCAGCCGCCGCTCCTCCATGGCGTCACCCTACTTGTCCAGCCGCCGCTCCAGTGACGTCTCTCAGATGGGGGCAGCAGCTGGGGGTGGGTGCCACCTTCTGGGCCAAGATCAGAGCGGTGGGGATCCCCTCTCCCCCAAGACCAGTCGTAGGGAAGTTCCCTGTACAGGAAGTGGCGGGCTGCCAGCTCTTTCGAACCTGACTCCGGCGCAGCAGTACAGTCTAAAAGCTAAGTATGCCGCCGCCACTGGTGGCCCACCACCTACTCCCTTACCCGGGATGGATCAGCCAGCCACTCCCGGCAGAAGAGGAGGTGTTTTGGGCGATTACCAGGGTCAACCGCTGCCTCCTTTCCTTCAGCAAGGTGGTACCAACACAGAGTACGGCACAGGTGTGATCTACCCTCACCAGGCTCCTGGCAACACCAATAGGAGAGCTAGCGATCCGGTAAGATCAGCAGCAGCAAACCCCCTAGCCCTCCCGAAACGGTTCAACAGCCTCAATAATGTGTCTATGATGGGCCGGAGAAATGCCCTGCAACACCAAGACCACCGCAGCACCAGCATCACTCGCCACATGTATTCCCCTCGGCCCCCTAGCATTACAGAGAATGTCATGATGGAGTCCATGGGTATGGAGCCCCAGCTACCCCCTTTGGATGTCAGAGACCGTTCCATGATGATCCCACCTGGCGAACGGGGCTTTATGGGGTACCAGCAGCAGCAGACGCTTGGAGGAGGTGGCGGACCACTTTCAAATCAAGTATCTCCAAGCCATGACCCCCTGGGCTGCCCAGACCAAAGTTACTTGAAAGGGAATTACCAGAACCAAGGAGGGGAAGTTACTCCCAGGGTTGGTGGAAATCCAATGGGTCAACCAAGGCCTGCTCACCGAGAGGGTATGTCTCGTACACTTCTTCAACAGGCCGAGTTCAGTATGAGCAACTGTCAGCTCAGCCCGTCAGGCCACCATTACCCGACCTTGGGACAGGGGGGCGAGGCCGGAACTGGTCAATGGCGTGACGGTCACAACCAGATCCAAAGTTCTCTCCAGGACCAACGCAGCTTGCAATATTCAGACGCAACTATGCAGCCTCAACAGACACAAGTCCACTTCAACAATCAGAGGGCTCTTTACAACAATCCAGAGGGAGTACATAAACTCACCATTAAGCCTGAGCAGCAGTTCCACCCCGGCATGGGAAGTGCTAATGCCTGTCAAAGTGCTAAGCTTCAGCAGCAGCAGCAGCTACTCCTCCAGCAGGTTCAGGGTTATACCCCACAGACAGGGAGTCGAGCTATGATGAGGAACTCAAACAGCATGAGCTGTGACTTTCAAGGACAGACCCAGAACTCCTTCCCCAATGGTGGGAGCTTGAGTTTGGGTTGCGCTGGTACCTCTCTTTCTGAGGGCCAGAGGCCCGAAACCCCCATGATACAGGTAAAGGAGATGATGGTGAGGAATTATGTGCAGTCCCAACAAGCGCTCATGTGGGAGCAATCACAAGAACAGCAGCAGAGCCCAATAAAACCACCTCCACTTTCAGACAACATGGATCTGGCTGGCCAGGCCTCGATGATGCAACATAGCCCTCAGCACCAAAACCATAACATGTACTCAAACCATTCATACGCTTCCTACCCCAACCACAACCTTGTCATAAGCCCTCCGACACACAGCCGAGGTTCCAGCTCGGCCGCACCTAAAGAGCAGCAGATGATGGGGCTCCAAGGCGCTTGCTACGGCCAGGAGATGGTGGTCCCAAGGCCTCCTCCTCAAGGACGGAAACCTTTGAGTCGCCAGAACAGCTTGTCACAAGTCGGAGGAGGCTACATGGGAAGTCCACAACAGCTCAGCCCTGCCCACTCCACTGCCAGCCCGAGAAGAGCCGTCCGGTTGCCTCCGGTCCAGCACCCGCAGCAACCACAGCATGAAATATTCTCCCCTTCCAATAATAATGTTTACTACTCGGGTGATATCCATATGGACATGGTGAAACACATGGATACCCAGAATGGGCATCGTCTCCCACAGCAACACAGCATGGGAGCCAACCTAGAGCCAACAGCTGGTACAAAATCCGCTCCCATGGCTCCCTATACTGATTCCGGCCCCATCCCCAACGCCTTAGAAAACCTGGACCTGGACAACGCTCGCATAGACTTCACTTCGATCATTGACGACGCCGAGCCCTCTTCCTTTAGTCCGCTTAACCATCCTAATCAGGGTGAGCCGGGGTCTTCCTCGCAGACATCGTCACGTCTCACCACCCCGCAGACCTCTGTCACCCTGTCCAACATGGCGGTGGGTGACATGACGTCCATGCTCACCTCGCTGGCTGGGGAGAATAAGTACCTAAACACTTTGTCGTAGAAGACGACACCAGGACAACAATCAAAGAACCTTGTTTTTATGTTGCCCAATAGAAACATCTCACCAGCACATACTAGTCCAGTTCGGGGAAAAATGCTTTTTTTTTTTCAGTTTTGTTTCATGGATTATTCATCAAGGACAAAAGGCCTTAATTCTTCTAATTATGTTTCTCATAAAGGAAGGACATGGGACTGACAAAGATTATTTTACCAACTGGATCCCTTTGCTACACAGACAATAATACGGACTTGAACGACAATCCACGCTATCAAAACTTTCAAACCAAAGGTGCCTATTTGCTCCCTTGCCGCCTTTCTATGGAAGTATGTCCGAGCAGTCTTGAGTTTGAATTTCTCAGTTAAAATTGGAATTTCTCTGGGTTGCAATTTAAATTTTTGACATTGAATTTGAATATAGATTTATTATTATTTTTTTTTTCAATTTAGCATAAAAGAATTCGACATCTCAACATCGCTGCTGAATTTTTGGAGGTGTAGAATTTTTTTTACAATTAAAAAAACGTATACAAAAAAAAAAATTTGCGTCTCAATTTAATTTCAAATTCAGAAATTCTAATTCAAAATCAGATGGCACATATATTCTTCAATTCCTTTCTCCTTTTCAGTGTTGGAAACAGAGCTGTTTGCATTCCCCCCCCCCCCCCCCCCCCCAAAAAAAAATGGGGCATTCCAGTGGCAACCAGAAGGATGCGATGTACATAACTTATACATACATTTATGCTGTAATATGTTGTGTATATGGTAATAAGACGGCGGGCAAATCTTTTGTCTCGTGATGACGTTTTTTTGTTTTTCAGCGTTCATGTGGTTGTTAATATGATGAAGTTGTTTTAGTGGTCAGGGGGATAACAAATGTGTACTATTAACCTTAGTAGTCTGTACAAGTGGCCCAGCAGTATTTCCACACAGTGTATTGTACGCGCATAGCCTATCACACAGACACTCAGGTTGCTGTTTTAAAATTACTTGGAATTGCCTTTCCTAAAACATAGTTTGCACTCCACTCGTTTACTGTTTAGCTTTCCAAGAGCAGCTGTATTGCATCAACCGTATTGCGTGTGTGCAACTATTCCCTCTGCAGTTGGTTTTGTATCAGGGGACAGGGATTTGACAACATTTCAATTGATTGTCATGCCCCAAAATATTTTGAATTGGAAGGGAGAAATGCTCCGTGAATGAGGTCGGCATACATGTGGAGTTGAGTCATATTTCGTCTTCGGACGGCAATTGACAGCCGGTTGCAGGCAAGTTGTGCACTCCATTCTTGCCTCATTTGCTTTCGTTAATCAACAATGAATGAACAGTCAATCAGTTGATACATATGAACTCAAGGAGGCTCAGGATGAAGGCCATTTTAAGGAAAGCATATCTCTTGATACATGCCAACCGTTTCATGAGAAAACAAATACTGTATGGTAAATGACATCACGGGCAGCACGCTGGCCAAGTGGTTAGCACACCTGCCTCACACTTCTGAGGTTCGGGGTTCGAATCCGTCTCCATGTACCGGTACTCCCTGTGCTCGCGTCGGTTTTCTCCAGCTACTCTGGCTTCTTCCCACATTCCAAAAACATGTATTTTAGGTTAATTGAAGATTCTAAATTGTCTAAAGATATGAATGGGAATGGTTTGTTTGTCTTTTTGTTCCTTGCGATTGGCCGGGTGGACCAGTCAAGGGTGGACCACGCTTGCCTCGCCAAAAGTCAGCTGGGATAGGCTCCAGTTTACCAGTGGTAAAGAAAATGGATGGCTGGATGAACACTACAATTGTAATGAAAGCACGGTGCATTGAGGTACGCCTCTGCCAGTAGGGAAATGAATCACTCACACTTTGGCTTTGCACTGACCGCAGACTGTTTGCATTACCGTCACTGCAATAACATAAAATGCTATCACTTTTTAAGTCATGCAACAAGGCAGCTGGACTTTGAAGGCCACGTATGAACGCTTTGCAGAAAATAAGAGAACTACCAAAGACACACCTGAAAGAACGCATCACTTAAAACACTAACCAATAATAAAGCATGGACCCATAGTGTTGTTTATTAGAATGTACAAGACGTTTTGTATAATTTTATTATTATTATTTTTTTTTTTTAATGAATGAATTTTATGGATGCTGCCTTCGACGTGTGCATGTGTGTTTTGTTTTCATCTTTTCTTTGGGACTTTTTTGCTGGCAAAAGAATATCACCTTTAGCAAACGTAAAAGCTATCAGAGTACGTAGCAATAACTCTATAATAGATACAAAGCCAAGTTTTATATTTTCTGTACAATTTTTCTGCACTTTTTTTTTTATTGTTTTTTTTTTTGTTTTGTTTTTTTTTATACAAATGTTCTATATTTTACCGGTATGAATAAAGATGTTCAGTTTGCAATGAATGCAGAATGCGTGGGCAACTCTATGAGTATCTTAAATGGTACCTGTTGTGAAAAATAGTTGGGTCTCCAGAGTGCTTGCCCACCCATCAAATGTGAAATTAAACAATAAGTGAGGCTTTGTACATAACCACGCTCATATTGAGCTTAAAAAAAAAAAAAAAAAAAAATCTGAAAAAACCCATTTAGGGTCCAATAAAGGAAGAAACCTTGAGCTAATTTCCACAGGTAGGGCATTCCAGAGTACTGAAGCTTGAATCGAGATAGGACCTGCGGACTTCTTTTTAGCTCTCGAAGTCACCAAAAGACCAGCACGCTGAATTTAACATTTTTCAATTCAGGGCATGCTTGCCGTCGTTGGGCCACGGTAGCAAACGCCCACCTTCGCGCCGCCACACGGGGCAGCACGGCGCAACAGCGTGTTCTCAATAGGTTGCTTGGTGTTGCAGTTCGCTCTGTTAAGTGCAGTGTGAAAAGGACTTCACGCATACACTTGCTGACAAGATGACGACGGGCAGCCTGCAAATCTTCTCGCCCCCAAGCTCAGGGTTCATCCCCAGTTATCATGGAAACGAAAGCCAGACTCACCATTGGTCCAGTACTACATATGTGGTGTTATGATCGCTGGCTCACTTGCATGAGCCTAAAAACAGGTTGATTTCAGGAAGGCAAGCAAGAATTAGGGTGTGTAAAGAGAGCTGTAATTCTTGATCATTGGGGTATTTTGACAAAATACTTTCTCAAAATTGTAGATTTTTGCATCGTTTCCCCACTTTAATGGTTAAGATCATCAACAAATGTAAATGTCAGACAAATATAACCCAAGTGAACTCAAAATGCTGTTTTTAAATGGTGATTTCATTTATTAAGGAAAAAAACAATTCAAAGTGAGAAAAAGTAATTACCCCCCTTGTTGAATCATGAATTAATTGTGGCTAATCACAATTTTTGGTTAGTTGTCACTGATCACACCCAAGTCTGATTACCTCCAGACCTGTTCCATCAAGAAACCACTTCAACAAAATCTGTCCCAACAAAATCAAGTCTAAAAAAAAAGGTCTAAAAAAGCTGCAACAAAATGACACAATCCAAAGAAATTCCAGAACAGTTGAGAAATAAAGTTATTGACATCTATCAGTCTGGAAAGAGTTACAAAGCCGTTTCAGGATTTAGGAGCCATTATCCTCACATGGAGAAAACACTGAACACTGGTGAACCTTTCCAGGAGTGGCCGGCCTACAAAGATTACCCCAAGAGAACAGCAATGACTCATCCAGGAGGTCACTAAGGAACCCAGGACAAAATCTGAAGAAGTGCCGTCCTTCCATCCCTCAGTTAAGGTCAGTGTTCATGACACAACAATAAGGAAGAGACTGGGCAAAAATTGCATCCATGACAAAGTTCCAAGGCGAAAACCACTGGTGATCAAAAAGAACAAAGGCTTGTCTTACTTTTGCAAAAAAAAAAACATTGAATGATTTCCAAAACTTTTGGGAGAGTATTATATGGATTGACGAGATGAAAGTTGAGCTTTTTGGAAGGTGTGTGTCTCCTTACATCTGGTGGACTTCAGGAGGCATCCTTCGCCACAGCTGCCCCTCACGTTGTCCAGCCGCCTTGTGTCAACCGTCGAGACCTTCAAGTTCCTGGGAATTACAATCTCTCAGGACCTGAAGCGGGCGACTAACAAAAAGGCCCAGCAGAGGATGCACTTCCTGCGGCTTCTGAGAAAGCACGGCCTGCCACCGGAGCTGCTGAGACAGTTCTACACAGCGGTCATCGAACCGGTCCTGTGTTCTTCCATCACAGTCTGCTTTGGTGCTGCTACAAAAAAGGACAAACTCCGACTGCAACGGACAATCAAAACCGCTGAAAGGATTGTCCACCCTCGAGGACTTGCACGCTGCCAGAACTAAGACAAGGGCGTGCAAAATCCTCTCGGACCCTCCGCACCCCGGTCACCAGCTCTTCCAGCTACCTTCCCTCAGGTAGGCGCTACCGATCAATGCAAACTAGAACTAGTAGACATTCCAACAGCTTCTTCCCTCTTGCGATCAACTTCTTAAACACCTGACCTATAATTCCATTACAACAAGCTGGCAATTTTTTGGACTTGAGTTCGTCGTTCCAATTCTGTATTACTCGTGCACTCACTGTAGTTGTCTCGCCATGCTGCACTATTTGCATATACTGGCCACTCATGCCAGAGTAGCATCTGCTCCATTTGCACACTGATTGAGGAGTATCTGTAACATTTGCACAACCAACATTGTGCCAGATTATCGCACTACTCGTCACTTTAAACCGCATCCACTCCTTGAAGTCTCAGCGCCCTTTGCACAATGGCCATTGCACCGGACTATTGCGATATTAGTCATTCGAACTGCTCCAAGTGCTAGAGGACTCTGCATCTTTTTGCACAATTGTTTTTTGTCAATGTCTCCAAAGTGTTCTGTAAATTGACTGTCTGTTGTACTAGAGCGGCTCCAACTACCGGAGACAAATTCCTTGTGTGTTTTGGACATACTTGGCAAATAAAGATGATTCTGATTCTGATTCTGATAATACCAACAGTCAAATGGTCTTGGGCTGCTTTGTCTCATTGTCAGTTATGGAAAACGCTTGATATCAGTTGTTGCTGCTGTGGATAGCCCAACCAGTTATTAGGTTTAAGAGGGCCATTACTTTTTCAAACAGGGCCAGGTTAATTTGAAAAGGTATTTTTTTCCTTAATAAATGGAATCATTCAAAAACAGCATTTTAAATTCACTTGGATTATATTTGTCTTATATTTACATTTGTTTGATGATCTCAAACAAAGTGGGGAAACGATGGAAAAATCTAAGAATTTGAGAAGGGGGCCAATAGTTTTTCACGGCACAGTATGTTGTTAAAACCTGGGAACTAAAAAAAATAATAATTCCATCCCCTTTTAATGATACTCGCTTCAGTGCCTGGTCATTGAACGCAATGCCAATGACATTTATCCACCACTAGAGGGAAGTATAACATGCGCCTACTCTATTTCTGTTATTCTAAGCCAATTCTGCACACTCACCATCAAGTTATTAATTTACATCCTGTACAACTGGGCTCCCAGTATGTTCAAAGCGCAAACGAAAACCACGTGACTGAAACAACTAAATATGGCGGTGACGTAAGGGCCGAGACGGACTTTGTGTGGTCACAACTGGCTGAGTGCTTCAAGAAGAGAGAGGAGGGGGGGGGGGAAAAACAGTTTTTACAAATCGAGCTTGTACAGTATTATATCGACATCTCTGCTATAAAAAGCGCGGCTGGGCAGTCGCGAGTGGAAACGGGAGTAATGTTCGCAGAGGCTCCCAGAGCCTCGCGAGGCCCGTCCAAGTGAAGTCATGTTTTCAGTATTCGAGACCACATCATCATATCCTATGATTAGCGCGAGAGCTATTTGAGCTCTCAAGTGTTTTCACTTCACTTTGACGTGATGACAAATTACATACAAGTCTTACGGATTAAAACAACAACAACATTGTAGTCCTCCTACAAAGGGTTTTGCTCTGGTTCTTAGAGGTCAATTGAAATTGCACACCGAGGAAGAACCCCATTGATTGTGAATGGCAAAAGAAACTTGCATCCATCCATGTTCTGAGCCACTTCTCCTCACAAGGGTCGCGGGCGTGCTGGAGCCTATTCAGCCTCAATTAACCTACCGTGCATGTTTTTGGGATGTGGGAGGAAACCGGAGTCCCCGGAGAAAACCCACGCAGGCACGGGGAGAACATGCAAACTTCCACACAGGCGGGGCCGGGGATTGAACAATGGTCCTCAGAACTGTGAGGCAGACGCTCTAACCAGTCGCTCACCGTGCCGCCGGCAAAAAAAAACTGTGATATTTTTATTTATTAAAAACGGGTAACTGAAAAAAAGTCTTAGGAGGGCTGGAACAGACTAATGGCATTTCAATTAATTTCAATGTCGAAAATTAAGTTGATGTACTGCACGAGAAAATTGAGTTGCGAACTTGGTCAAGGAATAGATTAAACGGTTAAGCTAACAATGTAGCTCAAAACCCATTTGACAATACCATTAACTTGTCACAAAGTTAACAATGCGACTGCTTGCAGACATCCGGACGCAGAAAACTAACAAGTATTTTTGAAAAAAGTCAAACAGTCTGCTGGGTTTTGATGTGCTATTCTCACACAGCGAACTAACCTTAGATTCTTTTTTTTTTTTTTACAGTGCAGCAGCGTGCATTATTATTGGCATTGTGGCATGGCACGCTTGCCTCCATGCAGCCACCAAGGCCTGGCAGGCCTCGCCAAGGTTGACTCATTTGCTCCGAGGCGAGTGGGGGGAACAAGAGAGGGGGGGGGGGGCATAGATCACATATGAGATGTGCAACAATTGCAAATAAGTGAACTCGGGAGGAAAGGCTGATTGACCACATTAAGACAAATTATATACACAGCCCGTTTGATATACGACTACTTGAAGTTTTCCCTCATGCTCCCAAACAGTGATGGGAAAAGACAACAGTTTACCCTGGGCCCAAACGAGATAATGAACGTGTTTGTGTCAGTTTCGTGTTACTTGCCGCGCCGTTAAAAAGCCAAGGCGGCGTTAATGGAAAGTTGTCGACGCTCGATCTCTTCGGAGTTACAAATGGAAATGGCCCCCAAATAAGAAGGGAGGTTTTCAAATGCAAAGAAGTGGGCAGCATAATGACTTTTCTCTTTTCTTGTTCCGCCATTCAGAGGGAGGCTTTTCTTTCCCTTTGTCACTTAGCTTTGGCATATAATTAACTCCTGCTTAATATGCTGTTTAAAGGCTTTCCCTCCCCGGGCTGGAAAGCTTTGAACCCGTAGACCACAGGCTGGGACAAAACCCCAGTGGGACTGCTTCCTTCCATGCTCCTCCTCGTGCATGCAGGCATTCGTGTGTGTGTGTGTGTGTGTAACATTTTTGCATTGTTGTCTTAGCACAGCACAACATTGAAACCAGAGTTGGGATTTAACCAATAACGTGTGTGCTCGAGTGCGATATATACGTCCTCCATTTTGTGTTTGTACAACTTTGCGGATCATTTTGCGCAGTTTGGATCAGGGACAAATTGAGGATCTTAAAGACCCTGTGAAGTAAATGGAATGATACGAGCGCATGTATGGTGGCAGTAAAGTAAACTCAATTCGACTCACCTTACAATCAGCAACACATTGGCAAATACATGTAAGTGAACAATTCATCAAAAAAGCAGCTTCAAGATGTTTTTATTTATTGCCACTCCCAGTTGAAGTTGACTGTCAAACTAAACATCACACTAAGACGATCACAAGCTGTGTATTTCAAACAACAAAACAACGTTGCCATTAGAATGGCCCGCGAGCTTAATGCTATGATGGAAAACACCATTGACATGCTAACGCTTAGCATCGAGAGTTACGGATTTAGAACCTCATAAGCAACGGATATTTGAAAACAAACAGTGGCACAACACATGCAGACAGATAATATGACAATACTCATGGGCATATATTCTTTATCCTCGACAAGAAAATGACTATTATTACAACATCTTATTGGATCACTTACAGTACTAATAGAAGGACTATTCATCTTTGTTTGTGTCTGCATGACTGTATTATACTGGTGTCCAAGGTGTGCACACCAGAAGGAGCTGCACAACTAATTGAATTGCAGCATTACGATGCACTCACCGTTTAATTCTTTACATTCCATTTAATTATGTCATGACTCTGTTTCTTGTTTGATAACTCAGAACAGTTGGATCTGCAATCGTCTTTCCCCATTTAAATGAATGGAAATGCCAATAATCCATTTCAGCCTCGCCAAAATAAGGTAAAAAAAAAAAAAATTGTAATGCGTTTTTAATAAGAAAACCAGCACTCTGTAATATTGTAATTCCAAAAAAACAAGTAATGACATAATTAACTAGAAGATAAAGAATTAAACAGTTTTTGCCACATATTTCAATTCAATGGACATTGTGCTGCTCCTTCTGGTGTGCATGTCTTGGCCACCAGAAGGAGCTGTATCATAAAGACAAAGAAACGCACACACGAAGAAGACTTTCACAACTGAGTCTGTAAGCTGCAGTATATTAGTCATTTTTCACAAAGGATAAAGAACAAGCCTGAGAGTATTGTTATACTGTCTGTCTATTTGGGTCGCTCCATCGTTTGTGTTCAAATATCTGACACTTAGAGGGTGATTACATCGCGACACAGATGCCATTCGCAAGCCTGTCTGTGGCATTTTGTATTGTTTGGTAGCATTAAGCTAAGCAGACTTTCCTAAGGCAAAGTTTTGTGGTTGTTTTAAATACACGACGTGTAATTCTCCTTGTTTGATGTTCGGTTTGACCGTAAACTTCAACTGGGAGTAGCATTAAAAGGCTATTATACCTTTAATAGCCTTTTAATGCTACTCCCAGTTGAAGTTTGAGGAATTGTTCACTATCATGCAAACTGCTGCTCGTTGTGATGCAAGTTGAATTCACAGCCACCATGCAGTGCTCATATCTCAAATTTGTGTTCTTAAATCAAAGCAAAAAAGAATCCAAACGACGGTTAGTGTCTCGAAAAAAATTCTTTGGGCACCACTGTTTAATGTTTTTTTTTAAAGGTGATTTTTGTTTGTTCGTGTGTTTGTTTATGTCCTCTCAGAGTGGGTCATGACTTAAAGACCAAGCCAAGATGTGAATCCCAATTATTACTACCACCAGGCCATTTCAGAGGTGCTGAGAAGATATTTAGGTGGTACTTGAGTATACCCATAAAAGAGTCTCAATACACCTGGGATTTGGATGAATCAAACAGGTGGTTTGAACACACAAAAAAACAGAATGGCAAATTCAGCAAGTCAATCAATAAGTGTCATTTGCGCTATTTTGGTGGAAATCACACCCAGGGGGGCCACGTATGACAGACTCCCAGGACCTCTGAAGCACCTCTGCACCTTTGTGACCCTCATCTGTAGCAAAGTTTATTGCCTCCCCTCCCTCCCCCAAGCCTCTCCTCCTCCCTCCCGTGCGTCCGTCCCGCCAACAAAAGGCCCACGGTGACCCTTCTGTCCCGCTTTCTTCAAACAAACCCCTCCCTCTGCCCCCCCCCCCCCCCCCCCAACCTCCATCCCTGCCACCAGGATGCTTTCTTTTCCAGTCTGTTAGGAAACAAAGGGCTTCAATTAACAGATGGAGTACTGGTTTGTTATTTAGCATTCATTCAGGTAAAAAAAAAAAAAAACATTTTTTTTTTTGAATTAATTTGTCAGAATTTTAAAGCCAGAAAAAACTGTGGACTTTTTTTTTTTTTTTTTTTTTTTTTTAACACCAGCCACAATATTAGGTACACCTGCTAATTTTAATGCCGGTTTTTCCCCACTTTTTTTTTTGTTGTAATAAACGTACACCCATTCCGAAAAAGCTCTTGAAACAATTACAATTTACATTTTTTATTTGTTAAAAATTGTAAGGTGGCATCATGGTGGTACTTATTATTGTTGATTATATTGGACAATAAGAAATATATTAAATATATAACTATAATAATAAGAATATATTTATTGTATAATTTTATGTTAATAGTGTATTATATATTATATTATGTATTCATTGTTATATATTTTATATGTTTCTTATACAGTGGAGTAGGGACTGGGCCCGACTGTGAATAGTGAAGATTTGCGGATAATTGACGGCAATTATAAATGCAATAAATATATTGCATTTATAACAAAAGTTAGATTGGCTTTCTTGTACCCGAAATAATTATTGAATAAGTGGGGATATAGCGCCAATAATTTTCTAAAAAGTGGGGTGGATCCCCCTCGCCCACTGCAAAAAACCAAATCTGTGGATAGGTGAATCTGTAAATGCCGAACTGCAAATATGTGGGGGTCCGCTGTATTTTATATTATTATGTGAATATAATTAGCCTTCTAAGGCTAACTAGTATAGGTCTCAAATATAATAACATATAGAAACATCTCTGGGTATGATGAAACCATAACAATAAATATACAGTGGTAGCTTGAC
Source organism: Phyllopteryx taeniolatus (assembly GCF_024500385.1). NCBI lineage: Eukaryota > Metazoa > Chordata > Actinopteri > Syngnathiformes > Syngnathidae > Phyllopteryx > Phyllopteryx taeniolatus. Next base: position 24,441,245 of record NC_084510.1, read on the forward strand.
TTGCGAGTTGGTCAACTTACAAGCCGTCGCTTGGTCTTTTTTTGTTTTGTTTTGCTTTATGTTTACAAGCCAAGTTTTGAGTTACGAGCCAGCTTCAAATACGCAACCGTTCGAGTGACGTGAAAATAGAAATACAGCAATTAGTACTGTAATACCCTCGCATGTGGGCAAAGGGAGCCATAGGTGGCGCTGCACTTTCAGGCGTTTACTGAACGGGACAAACAGTCAAACACACAAAATGAGAACACTCACAAGGAGCTGCTGTCGGCCACACCTCACACTCAGACGCTCCAGCTCTTGACGTCACTCATGAGGCCACGCCCCTTCAAAGCACACATCCAACACACGCAATTATCAACAACACGCAAACCACTAGTAGCTCAAATCATCCCACTTGAGCCTCCCAAAAAACACTTTTTATGAAGTGTTTTTTAATTGCAAAAATAGCACTCTATAATGTTATACTTTATAAAAAAGCATACAGTAATGACAATTAAAAACAAAAAGAATCGAGTTTTTGACACACTTTCTCCTTTAATTGTGCACCTTGGCCACCTGCCAGTATCAGAGACATGTACTGTACTCTACTGTACTGGAGGCTCGGCTCTTCTCTCAGCTTATCAGTACGGCAGTAATATTAGTTTGCTCTTCACGGAAGATAAAGAATACAGTGGACCTCCACTATTTGGGGGAGATGGGGATTGGGTCGGACCATGAAAAGTGAAAATGTGCAGATGATTGACACCCATTATAATTGCATTAAAAAATATATATTTACTTAAACCCCCAAAAAATTCAAATAAAGGGGGATAAAGCGCCAATCTAGGGTGGCTGCGGCCCCTGGCCACCCCCTTGCTCTGCCCCTGTTTGAGGGGCTGGAACGTTAATTTCATTTTAATTAAAATTTCAATGTGGAAAATGTATTTGATATATGAGGAAATGTTACGAGCTTGTTCACGGAACATATTTACCACGGTATTGTGTGAATACAGGTATGTCAATAAATTTGAATATTGTTAAAAAAAAAAAATTCATTTAATATACAGGGTGATTGAAAAGTAACTACCTATTTTCAAATACTTAATTTATTCATATGTTGTCATATTTTTTCTCAATTCTTTTGTGTATGTTCCATGATTAAAGGACCACGTCTATTCTACCAAACCAACGACTTTGGAAGAACTTGAAGGGCGAAGACGAGAAGTTATGTCTTCCATCCCACAAGAGTTCCTTGTGAAATTGGTTAATGCGGTTCCCGGGCGCCTGGAGAAACTGGTGGCTAATGCTGGCGCTCATACCAAATTTTAAATAAAACTCCATGCAATACACTTTCTTCTCCGATTCATTTCTTGTAAGAATTATAGTTCAGAAATAAATTACAAGTACTTAAAAATAGGGAGTTACTTTTCAATCACCCGGTAGATTCCTTAAACACATGAAAATACTTTTCAGATGGCAAATTCCTGTCTAATTCCAACATTTAAAATAATTTCAGTTGCTTCTTGATTGTTTATTACGTAGCTTCGAGAGATGGTGAATTTAGGGTTTTCATTTGCCGTAAGATACAGTATAATCATCCAAATTATACATTTTACACACAAAAACCATGAAATATTCCACTCCGAGTGTGGGTAGTGCATCTCTATAATGAGTTCGACTTTTTGACTTGAACTACCTAACTACATCAAGCTTTGACACGATTGTGTTGTACCTGTAGTTCTCCGACAGTGGCATTCACAAGTGGGCGTCACTAGCTGTACCTAATGTTATGTCTGCTTGCCCTCTATTTACTGGGGACACACGGCGCAAAATCCCCCCCCCCCCCCCATCTGTTGCACTGCGAATATACGTATAGGGGGTCTAGGTGGGGGTCTGACCCAAGTTTGTGCTGATACTTTTTATTCCTGGGATGTTCCCCCCCCCCCCCCGACCTCCCCTCTCTCAATTGCAAAAGAGATTACGGTCCAGGTTGCAACACAATGGACGCTCAATGCACCACTTCCTACAGGCGTCCGCGCGTGAATGGGGCGCGCGACGGGGTCCTCTGCGGGGTCCTCGCGCAGGTGCGACGCGCAATGCCATAAACACGACAACGGGAGGCGGAGGAGGGTGTCCGCGCGGGCGTGTGCACGTGTGCACGTGTGGGCGGGCTACCTGCTCTCATTAACCTGCAATACGGGGGGGATAATCGCTTCTTATTGGTGCAACAACTAAGTAAAGACTTTGCAAACAGTGTTTTATGTCTTGCTTACGTTCTGTGACTTTTTTTCTTCTTTTTTCGCTATATTTTACTTGTGTGGGCATGTGCGCGTCAATTGAAGAAGTGAAGATAATGAGCGAAAAAAAACTAAGAAAAAAAAAACGTGCGTCAGCGTCGAGAAGCGTGGCAATAAATTCTAATTTGAACAAATATACGGGAAGGATCACGTGGGGACATATATGAGGGCGGCGACGTTGTCACGTGCGTGCACGAGAGGTGTGCCAACTCGACGTGGGCCAAAAATATTCACAGATGTATTATTGTAAATATTAATGAAGAATTGGGGCAGTACTGAAAATGGAAATAAATACACTGAGGTAGTTTTTGCTTTCGTTTTTTTTTTTTTGAAACATTGCTATTTTTTTAGAATGATATAAGCCTATTTAAAAATTCAAAAATTAATAAAAATAAAGTGTTTTTAATTAAAACGTATCTACAAAAAGTGGCATTTTATTTCAATAAATAGTCATATTGTAGTACAAAAAAGTCGGAATATTAAGACAAAGTTTTGAGTTATATTCAATCTTCTTTTAAGAAGAAAATTTAGTTTAACAAAGTAGCATTTTCCTATTAAATGGACATTTTTTGACAAAAAGTCACAAGAGAACAAAGTTGATTTTTTTGTTTTGTTTTACAAATGTGTGGCTCTGACAAGAATAAATATAATATTTTTTATATACAAATTCTATTCTCTTCTAATGTTTTGGAATTAGAAAGTTATTTTTTTCAATAAAAGTCAATAGATGTTCTTTTTTCCTACCTAATTAAATATTAAAGTTGGAATTTATTGAGGAAAAAAATATGTAACAAGTAGATTTCATAATCCCGTAACGCACGCGCACACGTCGATACCTGTCTTTTATTTGTCCGTTTCCTATTTCCTCCCAGTTCGGTGATTGGCGAAGGAGACTGATCAAAGTAACTGTAGAGAACTTTAAACGTCCATGTCATCTTTCCACACAAGATGTCACCACAGAGCCACCAAAAATGAATATATTCGATGTTTAGGCTTGCTCCGTGTTTACACATATCATGTCAAATTCTTTGCCTTGATGCCCTTAAAGCAACCAAAATCATGTCATATTTATAATAATTGATATATATGCATGTAGTTAAATTTTGCCCGAAGACACCACCCATAAAGAAAACAACATTTCAGCAATATCGGCTTCAAACAATCGTGTCATCAAACCGTAGTCACGCTTGGTAGCGTAGAATACACAGGAAGTCCGCTGTCCCGTTTTTCCGGGTTTGGTCACGTGACGTTCTGCATATAGCCTTTTATTGGCTTCCTGCCAGGATCGTGTTGCACGTCTGCGCTGTGATTGGCCAATCTACATTTGGGTGCGGCTTATCGAATGAAAAGTGCAATTCTTAAATATATCTTTGTCTCCTTGTATTGAATATCTCAGAAGTGTTGTATCACGTTTCGTTTTGTTTTTGTTACCATTTACTATATAAATCAAACTAAAGTTACGGTAATATAGTTACTCCGAGATTCCCACCCTTCATGCCAACCCGTGCGGGTGACGTCACAACTCTCTCCCTCTCTCTCTCTCTCTCCCACTCCCACCCGCGTGGAGTCCCACCACGGGCTGTGGGTGTCCCGCTGGGCGTGAATGCGATGCCTCTCTCTCTCTCTCTCTCTCTCTCTCTCCTCTCTCCCTCTCTTTCTTTCTACTCTATCTCCTCTTTCCTCTTGTATCCCGAGGCTGCCACGCCGGACGGAGAGCACCGCACTCGCGCCTCCGCTTTCCACGGGACTCCCCCCAGAGTTTCCCCCCCACCCCCTCCCCTCCCCACCCCGCGCTCGGGCCGCGACCATGACGGAGGAAAGTCGGGGCAAGAGGAGGAAACAAGCCAACCCGAGGAGAAGTCGAGGTAAGCGGCTAGACCGGGCGGAGGGGGGGGGGCGCCGGGCGGGGGGGGGGGGGGGGGGGGGGGAGTGGATGGGTGGAGATGGATGTGGATGGAGGAGAGCCTTCACGCGTTGATATATGCATTTGTTTTTCTTTCAATGAAATGACTTTAAAACTTACTGTTATGGTTTCCCTTATGTTTATTGTTGAAACATTTCGAAATTTAAAGGTAGCTGTTCCCGCACCTTGCAAAAAAAAAAAATAAAAAAAAAATAAAAAAAATAAAAAGATGCTTGGCAGTGGTTCGAGCCAGTGTTTTGAGCTAATAGCTAATATAAATGTTTGGCTAATGAATGACGTCAGGTGCCACTTTGGGCTCATTTATATAGATTTTAACCGCCTGTCAAATATTATTGTAGAAATGATAACAAAGGTGAATTTTGTCAAATTTGTACACTGTTGAAGTCATTTTTTGAAAAAATATTTATCGTGTCGTTTTCACAAGCTCGTACACACGCACACACACGCGCGCACACGCACACACACACGCGCGCACACGGTCAGCAGGCGAAATGCTGAGCATGGGCTGGAACGCACACTTGCAAGTCCCCTCTTTAATATTAAATAATAACATGAAAACAGAGCAGTTGAGATATGACTTGAGCATGATTTAAAGCATGACTAAAAAGAGGACTCGAAAAACTTGAAGCACACACACACACTGGAGTTATATTATCAGAGTCATGTGGAGGCTGTTTCCACATGATACTTTTGATGGTTAAATCCATTATGAAGGTCACGCGCAATGAAAAAAAAAAATATGAATAGCGTTTCCAATTGCATTAAAAAAAATAAGTGCTAAGTATGAAGGGTCCCATCTTATAATGTGGCTTGCTGTTAATGCGCTTCTATATTTACGCCATCAACCAGCTGATGAAGACTTAGTTCCAGTGCCTTTGTTCGGGGGCCATAAATGAACATAGTGTATGGCCTGCAGGACTTGACATCACGACAGAAATGCCCCCCCCCCCCCCCAGTCTTAGTAGCATATCCTCTGTTTAGCCAAATTATTTGCCTGGATGCCCTTAAAGCAACTAAAATCATGTCATATTTGTATAAATATGATATATATGCATGTAGTTAAACTTTGCCCGAAGACACCACCCATAAAGAAAACAAAATTTCAACAATATCGGCTTCAAACAATCGTGTCATCAAACCGTAGTCACGCTTGGTAGCGTAGAATACACAGGAAGTCAGCTGTCGCGTTTTTTTTTTTTTTTTTAATTGAGTTGAATAGAAATTTGTGTTAAGGGATCCATGGATCTGAGGAGACACACTTTATTTCTGACAAATTAAGAATTAAAGGAATTAAGTGTGCGATTGTTTGTCCTCGATCTAACACATAACCACCGGCTATTTACTTCTACGCTGTAGTTTATTTAAGTGTCCCCTCATTTCATTGCGAGTGTCGCCTGAGTGTGAGCCTTGACACACACACACACAGACACAGCCACACACACATTGACAGGCAGCCACCTTTGACCCTCACGTAACAGTTTGTCGACCGAGCGCACTCAATTTCGCAGACCAACAACATCACAGACACGTCAAAGCTGTCATCGGACAAAAAAAAGAAAACGGGACACACTTAGCACGCAACTGGGTTGTTATATTTAATAGGATGTCTTCAAAGTATCATCAGGTCCTGCTTTATATGTATTCCCCGCAGTCAGTAATCGCCTCCGCTGTCAATTGTAGGAGACGGTGCCGTGACGCCAGCGTGTAAATGCGTGTAGCCTAAGGAATGCGCTTGGCTGCGGGGCGAGCGTTAAGGATCCTTGATAAAACCAAACGAATCTGGCAGCTCGCAACTCTCGGAGCGGCGATGCGCGGGACTCTTTCCAAACCAGAAGAAGAGAGAAAAACTGATTTGAGGCAAGGTTTTTCCTTTTACCGAGGCGCCTATCCATTGTGAGTCTACTGTCCGCCCTCCAGTAAAACTGTCAGTGCTGAGCAATATCAAGAAACCTGAGGAAATTAGCACTCTCTTTGTGTTTTGGCACAGGTGGCGCGGTCTGAAATAATGACTTTTCAACTATCCTATCCAAACCATCAACATTTTTTTTACATGAGTCACGATAATATCCATTTGCTACGGAGATAACCCCGCCAGATGTCAATATAACCATCAAACACGACATCGACATGGCTTTGGGGAATATCTATTCAACGTCGAACATCTTAATAAAAGTGAATATCCAAAACAAAATCTTGTTCAATCACGGTGGCAACGTAACTCGAATTTGCGTGCAAATCAGAATATGTCGTAGTTTATCTTCAACCTATGCTAACGCAGTAGGTAAGTCATAATTACCGCAAATATCATTTGTAGGCCATGAATATGAAACAAGTGAAAAAGGGTAAGTGTGCCTTCTTGTACCGCATATTCCATTACTCGTTCATAATCTCGAAATGTCAAATGTCGGGGCCGTCATAGGCTGGGAGCAGGCTGTACTTGATGTACAGGGGTTCCTCGGTTTACGTCCTTTCTGACTTTTCCCGTAAAACAGAAAGGATGTCAAAATCTCCCACCGACCTAGGCTATTACATTCATACTAGTTATATGCATGTCCTCGCTGTCGGGTAGAACAACATCTCCAAAACTATTATTTTCCAAGAAATTTAAAAAAAAAAAAAAAAAAAGCTCAAAGTTAGCTAAAGCTCAAGTTAAAATTGATATTTGACTTCTATAGTTGTCAATGGCAGTGATGGTATCAAAGAGAGAAAGCTATTTTCAACACTTTACATGGGTTCATAATTTGTAAAAAGAACAGTCACACGTGGATTCTGACCAATAATATAGATTTGTGAAAAAATAGGAAATTGACCAAATTTGGACATAGGTTTCCGCCTGACACTGACAATGTGAAAAACAAGCATATGTGAAGCCGAGAGACGATAGAAAAGCAATCCCAGCCGCTGCGCACACATTGGCCGTAGCCAGGGGCGACGCACCGTATTTTATAACTAACCCATGCTAATGCAGCAGTAAAGTCATAATTATGGTAAATATTTGCATTGAAACACTTGTATGCCATAAATATAAAACAATAAGTATGGCACTATCTGAGCATGGCAATGTATTCTTACGTACTTTGGTGTCATGAGACTCATGTATTAGCACTCGGCGTTCGCGTTATCCCGGTAGTTCAAGTCATGTGGGACGGTCATCAAATTGCCAATGTCGAAAAACCTTCGCCACCTAATTTATTGTGCTTTTGCTTCCGTTTAACAATGAGATTTTTAAGAAAATGAAAAACTGTAGGGGGAGCCCTGGAGCAACCTTTACATAGTCTCAGGGATGTCATGTTTTCATTGCTGTTTGTTTATTATTAAATAAACACACCAAAACAATGTCCATGAAATATTTTGAAAATATGAGAATTTTTGCTCAATTTACACACACACGGGTGTTTTCAAACAAATTCCTCCCCAACCCCTCTGTTTTTTTTTTGATTTTTTTTAAATCTACGTACACACAGCGACCTTCGAACAAAATCTCACTCAGGCAGCTTTTGGTCGAGCATTCAAGATTTACATTTATATGTATACATACTAAACGGTCTTTTGCATACTTTAAAAATCAGCATTCGTTCACCAGACGAAATGAAGTCGGCTCACATAAAGCGCTAATGTAAAATCATGCTTAAAAAAATGATGTGGCGAAGATCATAAATAATAGAAATTGTAAAACACGAGTGGCAGCAAAATGACACAGCTGTGCATTTATTTGAAATTGACAAGTATTCACCACCTTGGCTGGAGCGTAACAAAAGCTAAAACATTGTGTGTGTCGACAAAAGGCCAAAATGTAAATATGTAAATATATATATATATATATATATATTTAAAGGGCTTGTGTGGGCATGGTGTGAGTTGAGAATTTATTACATTTTCTGTAATTTCTAAATGCATTAAATGACAAAATTAATGCATATCCTTAGCCTAATTACATAGATGCCTAAGTCATATTTAAAAGTTTTAGGAAAACAAGAAAACAAAACAACAACAACAAAATAAACAAACAAGTCCAGTTATCTCGATACAACCTTGAAAGATTGCCGTGACCTGGACGACTGAGAATCTACACAGACAAAGAAAAACTCCAATTTTTAGCAAGCACATTGGTATTTTTTCTTGCTATTGTGAGGTAAAAATGACTTGGGCAATTGGGCTATTAGGCTAACGATATGCAGAAGGTTGAAGTCATAAAATTGTGACTTTGTTCTCAAGTATGACTTATTTGTCAACAGGATTGCAACCTTTGCCTTGAAAAAAATACAGCATTATTCTCTCCAGATTGCAGCTTCCTCTCTTGAAAAATGACTTCTTCCTTCTCATAAGATTAGGTTTTTTTTTTTCCTCAGAAATTTTTTTACTACTCTCATAAGATTGCAGGTTTTTTTCCCTAAAAAAAACCCCCACTTTTATTCAAAAAGAAAAATCGGACTTTATTCTCATAAGATTATGACTCCCCCCCAAAAAATTCTAATTTATTCATATAAAATAAACATTTTGTTGAAACTTTTTTCTCCCCCCAAAAACTAAAAACTATCCTGATTGCAACTTTTTTCAATGAGTTATTCTCAAGATTGTGATTTTTCTCAGAAAGAGATGATGATATATTGACTTTCTTCTCTAAAAAATATAACTTGGAAAAAAAAAAAAATCTATTGTCATGTGATCGCAATTTTTTTTCCCAATTACACTATTCTCGAAATTGATTCTCAAAAGATTGAATTTTTTTCTCACAAAAAAAAAAAGAGACTATTTCCATGAGTTTGATACTTTTTCCCCTCGAAAAGAGGAGTATTCTCATGAGATTGCGACTTTTGTTTTGTGAAAAAAAAAAAAAAAAAAAAAAAAAAACCCCAAAAAATACCACTTGATTTTCAGGACCTTTTGTCTCGAAAATGTACAACTTTATTCTCATAAGACCTTTTAAAAAATGTTGAATTTTGCATATGCAAATTAGGCTCGTTCAGCCTTGCTGGATGGTCTCCACTCTACTCTCCTGTTGCTCCTTACTGTTACTTGAAGGTTTTCGCTGCGAGTTAAAGGCAATACACCTCCTGTGCTGCCTTCCCCACGTTGGCTCATCCTCGGTCACCAAAGAGTGCGCACATCTTTTCCGCTGTCTACTCTTCGAGGCCTTTGAAGCAGATGAAGGCTTGCGTTACACATTTAACTCCTTTGTGTTGTCTGTCGAAAGAGCCTCGCCGTGTTGTTGAGCTGATTTGTCTTTTTTTTTTTTTTTTTTATAAAGAAGGGCTTTCGCTCTCCTCTCCTCGGTTGCCTCGCTCCCTCTTTTTCTTCTTTTTTCAAGTGCCAATTTATTTAAACTCCTTTCCCCTTTTCTTCTTTCTCCTTCATTGATTTCCAAACCCCAGTCTTTGTGTGCAGCTGGGGCCCAGCTGTGTGTCTTGCGACGGTGTATGTGTGTGTGCGTGCGCCCGTGTGTGTGTTTGTGTGGCTTTTTCTGGCACATTGCTGCCACAGTGAGCATAGCGCACTGTACACACAAAGGGCCCCAGCCGCAAAAAAAAAAAAGAGGGGGGAAAAGTTTGGAACAAGAGAGATGGACATGCTTGTACTGTAACAGCGTAGTGGGCCGGGTCGTTTGCATCAGCGCTTTGGGATGAGCGAGACGGCAGTGAAGAGCACTGGCACCACGGTTTATTAGTGGGAGACGTTTTTTGGAGGAGCGTCAGAAGCGGCGGGTGGGGGCACCGATGGGGGAACGAAAGACGAGGATGATGACAGAGGTGGGGAGCTGATGTGGTTGACAGAGTTGGAGACAGGAAAAGCATTTACTGGGCGTGAGAAGATGGCACGAAAGAGCCCATTTCCATTGTCAAAGTACTTTTTGGTAACAACTAGTCCTCGGTGTACGGTGGTCTTGACCTACAAGGGTTCTCTCGGCTTCACAATTGCTTGTTTTTCACCTAAGGACAGCTCTCTGCTTTTTATGTTGGCTCCACTTATAACAAGTAGAAATGCAGTCTTGTACAGGGGGTCCTCGGTTTACAATGGTCCCAGCCTACAACGTTTCAATGTTATGAACGGCGCGCAATGGGCCGAAACGATTCATTGAATAACTCATAATTTGATCACACACACAAAAAAAAAAAAAAAAAAAAGCCAAAGCAAAATTTTTACGTTGAATCTTCGCTGTGATCATTTTTCCACACGGACTAATGTTACCACCGACTCACGCATCACTTCATGTGGATACAAGTTGCCGCGATGGCAGCGAGTCAGGAGGAAAGAGTGTATTAAAAACAGAAAGTCCAAAGTTTGGGATCATTACACTGTAAAAAAGAAATAAATAGGAACAAAGTGCAAAGTGTCCACCGCAAAACAGAACTAACGTACCAAAACAGCATGTGTACCATTGCCAACACAAATGATCGATGTTAGCTAATTTAACATAGCGCATTCCAACTTACGCACAAACTCAAGCCGGAACTGCTGTCGGCCACAGTTCACAACCAGACACTCATTCGCTGATGTCACACGTCACCACACCAAGCCCCGCCTCTTTAAGACACAAGTAGAGATCTTACACACTACACAATACATAGAGTATAGAGTACTATACATTTTATGCTTGCAATTTTTGTGTGTGTGTTAAATTCGATTTACTAATGTGGTTAAAAAGTTTTCATAAGTTTGCGTGAAGCGTGTAGAGGGTTCTGAAATGTATCCCCCACAATGACTGGGTGATTACCGCACTCACATTTTTGGACTTGGGGCACAACAAGTAGCTCCCACATATCTCTGCCTCTAGTTGTCATGGTAGCAAAAGCCATTCTCAGGCGAGCAGTGGCTCATTGGCATGAGACAAACCATTGACCCAAAACTGGCTGGACAAAAAGTTCCGTTTTTGATGCTTATTTTTTTTGTCAATGTCATCATCACGCAGCACAGTATCCTGTCACGTTTGTTTTTTTCGTTACATAAATTACCGAGTTACCCGTGGTCATAGCTAACAGGGTTTACTTAACTAAAGCCATCGGCAGCCTGTCTACCAACAAGCCTGGATTTACCGATTCGCTTGTTTGCGGTTAAACAAGGCGCGTCCTCCATGGTGCATAACGTTCTTATTCTTTGTCAAATTCGTTGACGGGTTCCAATGTGTCACGCTGCACTATAGTCACACTAGTAATGCAGCTGATGCCGCCGCTAGCGTGTCCCGTGTAGCACGTCCAGACAGATCGGGTTTGAGCGTTTAAAATTGTATTGCTGCGAGCCCAACTAATCTTCGTGCTTCCTCATTTGTCGTTTAGCGCCGTCTCAAGTGTCGTGCCGTTCGGCCCCGCCATAGCGTTTGATCCCAGATCTGCGCCGCACAGACAGGGAATCCCTTGATTGAGTCCCTCTGCTATTTTTCACATGTTTATTCAATTATGTCTCATCAGTTCCATGTCTTCCTGTGCATTCCTGCTGCATGGCTGCCACACTGTCCGTCCGGTCCAAGGAGGAATTATTTGGAAAGATTTACAGTGCCAGTGCAGGATTAGTGCATGTGAAAGCAGTTTTCCCCATAATTGCCCTCTCATGACATTTTTGGAAGTTATAGTCGTACATTACATCCAAATATCAGAGTGGAATTTTGAAACCGAGATAACTGGCCACTGAAATTCATCTCGATGTCTAAACAAAAAGCACGCAATGGTGAACACATGAGGCTACGGAGGCTCACGAGTTGTGCGTAGGCAAAACAAACTAACTTGCGTCTTTTTATTTTCACATCAAAAGATGGTTTGATAGGACAGACATCAGTTTTCGATCTCATAATCAGAATTATTAGCACTTTCTTTGTCATTGCGCTGGTACGCTCCTTGCCCTTAAATTCTATTTCGAGACACCCCCCCCCCCCCCCCCCCCCTGTGTGCAGACATCCTGGAGATTGCGTGTTTGATATGCTGCACATGTTCTACAGAAGAAAGAGCTCCACTTAGGACGATTGGACGCACAATTTATAGATATGTGCCGTTTTATCACGCCTCAAATTAAATTTTGAAAATGCCACTTCAGCCTGCATGTATTACCCAGATGGGTGGGAGCGAGGGTGGTTTGGAGGCCTCAGCTCTGGTTGATAAGGATACCAGAAAGAACAGGATTACATTTTTTTTGTATAATATCACATCAAGATGTGCACTAGGAGCACGTGTTCATTTAGTAGGACATCATACAGAATGTAAACACTATGTTCAAACAGAAGTATTTACATGTCACCCCCTCATACTAAAATTCAGCAAACATGGCATGCCATTCTGAAAATGTTCACAGGGCATATATATAGACAAATAACCATTCACACCTACAGACAGTTTAGTCTTTAATGAAACTACCATGCATGGTTTTGTAATGTGGGAGTAAACCGGAGTACCCGGAGAAAACCCAGGCAGGCATGCGGAGAACATGCGAACTCCACACAGGAAGGCCGGGACCTGGATTTGAACCCAAGGCCTCAAAACTGTGATGGGGATGCGCTAATCAGTCGCCCACCGCTCCACCCCAGTCCTGTAGTAATTAATGCAATTTCTTTCTTTTTTTAAAAAAGTAATCGTACTAAATTAGCTCCAGCATGCTCTAGTAACAAAGGATGGATTTTATTATACCCGACCTCTTTAAAGAATTTTCAAGTTTTGTTGATGCCTCTGCACAAAAACAGAAGATAGATCTCCAATTTTTTTATAAGTTTTTTTTTTTTTTTTTTTTTAATCATCCAAAACGGAAACAAAAAAACAGATTTTTGTTGTTTTTCAGATTGAAAAAAACAATCAATAAAACAACATTTACATTTTTTCTTGTTGGACAATGATCTGTTCATCTTAGTCAGCTGGCTCTGACAAGTATTTGTAATATTTTGTTAAAATACTAACTACAGTAATGCACTTTAATAGTAATACAAGGGATTCTCGGTTTAACGATCCTAACATACTAAAAGTGGCAGTTGCTGGCATGTGCAATACAGTATGTGTGGCCACACAGGGCGGCACGGCTGAGGGGGGCGGCAATGCGCCCGAAAATAAAATGTTAAACAATTTGCTCAATGGAAATGGTTTTCTTTTGTGTCATGGTATATGCCATGGCAAAGGGTGTTTGCCAGGGTGTCATTCAAGCTAGGACCGCCACTTGCGTGCAGCATTTCGAGGTGACCCGTCCTCTGGCTAAGTAGAACGCAAGGAGTGTGAGAGAATGAAAGTTTTTGGTTTTTTTTCATGTCAAATCAAAATGAAGGTGCATGTGTTTATTTAGTTGGAAATTCAGCAAAAATGTAAACATTACGTACATTCAAACAAGACTATTTACACATCACCGCCTTTCAGTAAATATCGGCAAATATGGCATGCCAGTCTCAGTGTTCCATTTTGCCATCAAATTGTCCTAAATCTTATAGCGTGTATATATTTCATATACACGCATTAAGAAACAAAACAAAGTCGTTTCGGTTAACGCGCAAAATGTGTCAGTTTTGTAAGTTGGTAGGAAATTGCATAAAAATGTAAACACTATGTTCAAAAAGGACTATTAGACATAATCCCCCCCCCCCTCCACTAAAAATTAACACACATGGCATGCCAGTCTGAAAATGTTATATTTTGACAACACATTCATATTTTGTCATCAATTCAAAGCACTCGGGGCGTATTATTTCATAAACACTTTTTATACGGTACAAGCATTTGCAATCAATCCCCAAAATGTGTCAGTTTTGTAGCGATTAGTTTTTACGGGAGGATGAAATCCTCATAAATTATTCAGACAACAGGTTCAGCAACAACCCTGCTCAAGTTTATAGTTTTGTTACTCAAAAACACAAAGAAAATGCATTAAAAGCACGCACACAAACACACATACCAATACAAGTTTTCCCACTGGACGATGATGTTATGTTACCTTAGTCAGCCTGGTCGGACAAGTACTGCTATAAACATTTTCTTTTTTTCTTTTTTTTTTTTTTTTTAGCTCATTGGGATTTTTATGATTGTTTTTAATGAATGCTGTAAACATAACATACCCCAGAACCACATCTGCTTTGAAATGATAGCAAAATATGACGTTTTCGGACATGTTTGATGACCCTCCTCAAATGATCATCCATATCATGTCTCACAAAGAGGAAAGGATTTTTGCATCAGTCACTACTATGTCTAAATCACAGTGTGGAGACTTATTTACATTGTCGTAGTCAAACGGTAAATACAGTAGTCAGGAAAAGATGCAAGCGTTGGCAACAACGGCGAGGGGACAATTCCTGCAATTTAAAATTTGTGTCTATTTTCTTTTTGCCTTAAGTGTTTTAAATACCTGCATAGTACTATGAAGGCCTCTCGGGAACATTTTGCTGCATAAAAGTAAAGTAAGTGCCAAATCAAAGGGCCTAGTAAAGGGAGATCAACTAAATAATTGCCAATACCAATATATTTTTCCACCTTCTCCTTTTGTTACAGTGGAGAGACTGAAAAATAATATATACAAGTACTACCGTTCAAAAGTTTGGGGCTCACTTCACTTAGAAATGTCCTTATTTTTGAAAGACATTTTCACTTAGGGGTGTCCTCACTTCTGTTGCCAGCAGTTGAGACATTAACGGCTGTGTTGAGTGGCTTTGACGGGACAGTAATGTTACACTGTTGTAAAAGCTGTCCACTGACTACTTTACATTATAGAAAAGTGTCATTTCTTCAGTGTCGTCCCATGAAAATCTATAATAAAATACTGTATTTTAAAAAAAATAAAAAATGTGAGGGGTTGTGCTCAGTTTTAGTCGGACCCGTGACGCCCCACTAACTGCAAAAAGCATCGCGTATCTTCATAACACGCCGGTGCATATTTCCAATAACTTGGATGGACTCCCTCATGTGCGAGAGGTTAAAGCCTCCCTCTTTCTCACTGTACCTGTAATCACCTGGTACAACCTCTGCTTGACCTGTCATTGCCCCCCTTCACACCCACCCACACCCACACACACACACACACACACACACACACAGACTCACTCACTCATACACCTGCAAGGGAGTGAACACATTCCAGCCTGAATAAAAACATGCATGCAGTATTTTCTTCCACCTGTGATAGATGACCAAGGGCAAGCTATCTGAGTGTGTTTCTTTTAGTTGAAAAAAATGTGAAAATGTCTTTTCTTCATCATTTTCTTCATCAACAGTCCAGGCATTCGTTTCACAGTACAGGTCACTGCACATTTAGTTTGTTTCCTAAACTGTAAATGGGGTGGGTGGAGTGTGGGGGGGTGGAGGGGCTCACGTTTTCTTGAATAATACCAGTTTAACCAGAACTGTAATCCCTCGTTTCGCAGTGGTGGTCTGGAACATAACCCCCGTGACAGACAAAATCTGCGAAGTACTGACCATATATCAAATTTTAGTAATATATGTTTTAAAGCTTTATGAATAGTACCAATACATTATGCATATGAGGTGCTGGTATTATTTTGTCCACTTGGGGTCGCCATACTCACATTCTACAGTACTGAATCTGTGACTATTTGCGTGTGACTTTAAAAGGCGGGGCCCGGCCTGTCAAGGGACGTCGAAGTTAACGAATGAGAGTCTAGAGTTGGTTGGCTGTTAGCTGGCTAAATCTTGAGCCACTCAGGGTCAGTGGTGGCAAACTAGCCGCTGTGTATCCTTGGCCACCGTGGGAGGGATTACAGTTCATTATAACTAGCAGCTGTAGGCTATATTAAATTAGTTAATGTTTACTGTAGACATGCAGTTGTGTAACTTAAGCCAATTGCGCTTTGCAATTGGCACATTGCGCTATAGCTTCTTTTATTGAGTGTGAAATGATCCCAAACTTTGTATTCTTTTATTCCGCCTGGCTCACGCTTATCGCACTGCAGTACCAGTACCAGCCATCCATTTTCCATAGCGCTTGTCCTCATTCGGGTCAAGCGTACTGTAGGTGGAGCCTATCCCAGTTGACTTTTGGCAAGAGAAGTGGGGTAACACCCTGGACTGGTTGCCAGTCAATCCGCTAAATGCAGAACATCACGTAACTAAACCCGGAAAATGGAATAGCTGATAATTAGGATTCCCATATAGTTTCTAGGCAGGACACGCCCCGCTGCAACATGATTGGCTCCTGCGTTGCGGGAAGGGCAGGCTACGCAGATGTAACGAGAAGACCATCCCAAACATGTATCACATTTGTGCGAAATTAAAAACAAAGAAGTTTGCTATAGTTAGGTTTCGGGCTAAGTTGAGGTTTAAAGCGGTTTAGGGTGGGTTAAGGTTCCGATTAGGGTGGTTTAGGATTCGTGAAAACATAATAATGTCGCCACACTTAAGTCACATATTTTCCCGTCTGGAAGCAGTAGGGCGTGTTCTACCGGGATACAGCAGCCAATCATAGTGCAGCGGCACCTGCCCTGCCTGGAAACTATGTGGGAATACTAATAACGCAAAAGAGCATGGCTACGGTTTGAATACATAATTGTTTTAAGGCGAACTTTCAAGAATTATGTTTTCATTATGATGGGTGTCTTTGGACAAAAATTAAATACATTTATTTACACAAATATGATTTATGTAAACACAAACAAAGCCTAAACATTGAATATTGTCATCTTTGGTGGCTCTGTGGTGACATCTTGTGTTAAAAAAATACATTGTCGACATTTTAAGTTCCCACGGTTGCTTTAATCTGGTCTCCTTCGTCATTCACCCGAACGGGGTAGAAGTGCTTAGACCCGTTTTGCCGCATGTTGTACATCCAGTATACCGGATTGCGGCGCACATCCATCCATTTTTGGCCAAAGGAGGGGGGGTTGTAGACCCAGGACTGGTTACCAGTGGAACGCAATCTACATATTAAAAAGACAACCAAATACATCTATTGTGAATTGAGAGCCTTCAATTAACCCAACATGGATGTTTTTGGAGAGCTCAGTCAATGTTTGAGATGTTATATGTATTTTTTTTCCAAACAGCCTCACGTTTGGCAGGTTTGCCTTTGAAATGTATAGCTACAGTGTAGCAGGGGGGAGGCTTTTAATTTAAAAATGAAGCATCGATACTTAAATATGAAAGGGCGAGGAGGCCCAATAACATTTCTGAGGTTTGTACAAAATCCATTTTTTCCATTTTGTGGCCGACTGTGGTACCTCGGCAGGGGAAAGCGCATAGTTGTGATTATATGGTGTGTGTGTCCAACGTTGCTGGAGGGATGGAGAGTAGGGTAGTGGAGGGGGGGGAGTCATAAGACCACCGGGCAGCATATCAGACAGAGGAAACGTCATCTTTAAATGATACACAGTAATGAGTAACTGAGGTGTGAATTGGTCCAGGCTTCAAAATGAGACATGGACGCCTCGGTGCCACTTTCATTTCTTTGTCCCCACCCCTTGCAGTTTTCTACTTTTACAGCATTTCTGTTTTTAATCTTTGATTTTTTTCCCTCTCCTCTCCTTCTTTTGTCATCCATTTAAATGTCTAGATCCTTGCCATATGCATCAGCTCTCCTGGCTGTCATTATATTTCCATTTTAATCGGATTTTTCTCCTCATTATCGACGCTTTCACCCACGCGTTCATCCACCCATCCAGTCAGCTCAGGTCTCCTTGGTCCCTGTCCCATCGCCATCACCCCCCACCCCCACCATTCCTCCCTCCCTCCACCGTCCCACTGACATCGCACGCTGCCCCCCCCCCCCCCATCCCTTTTCCCTACCGCCGTCCCCCCTCCCCGAAAACCACTTCAAACAGCGCCATCAAAGCCCACAGGCAGCCAGCCAGCCAGCCAGCAAGGCAGCAAGTCGGCCAGCCTTCTGCTTCGACTTAAAATTACTGTCGTCCCAGTCGCGAGGCTGCTTTCCTCTTCTGATACACATCAAAGATCCTCTTAAACTTTCCTAGTTTAAAAACCTTTCCTCTTGTCGAGTCGTTCTTCGCTGGAGCTTTTGTCCGTTCTCGCGCTCCCTCCATCACTTTCTTCTAGCAGGCCAGTAATGACAAGCACGCGCCGTCTTGTGAAGTTCTGCTGCCTGTGCATTTTTCTCGATGACTTTAATTGGGTTCTATTTAAAGACAATCGCCCGGCCTGTGCAAACACAATACACACACACACACACACACACACACTCAATTGCATTCAGTCAAAATTGATTGTGACTAAATGTTTAACTCAATATGCAAGATGATTTTCAAATCAGAGCTGCATGACCATAAAAACCTAAATGTGTATGTGCTCATACTCGTTATTCACTCATACACAGGCCATTAAAAGGTTTCCCGGAAATAAAAGAGGATGTGGACGGTAAAAGACATTTAGAACACATTTTTTATTTATTTATTTATTTATTTTTAGTTAATGACCCTTTGAGAATAAAGCTGGAGATTTAGTAGAAAAAAAGTCATAAGTATAAGAATAGTGAAAATATTACAAGTCAAAATTTTACAACAATAATGCCATAACATCACAAAAATAAAGGGAATAAAACAAAACAAAAGCAATAATAATCAGAGTGGGACCAAGTAGTAATGACACACAAATAAAGGGATGGAATTAAAAGGGGAATAATAATGATAAAAAAGTCCAAATATTACGAGAAAGTCAAAATTTTATGACTAAAACGGTATCATGAAGAAAAAGGTGAACCATTACAAGAAAAACAAAGAGAAAAAAAGTAGTATTTTAACACAAAGCCATAGAATTAAAAGAAAAAACAACGATGAGAATTCAGTCAAAATATTGTGATTTTTATGATTTTACATGAATAAAGCTGTAACATTACAAGACAACAGTCATAATCACGAGAAAGTTTAAAAAAAAATTATGCAATTCATGTCAAAATGCGAGAATACAGTAGTTGAAATTTCATGAGGAAAAAGTCATGGGAAGTCCTAGTATTTCAACAACAACAACAACAAAAATCCATGTTATCAAGTAAAAGCCATAATATTACAAGAAAAAGTGGACATTTTATGACAAAGCTATGGAATTATAATAAAAAAAAGTTGTAATTATACAAAATTAAAGCCATAACATTGCAAAATCCATTGATCCATTTATGAAACCAAGCCATAGAATTATGGGGGGAAAACAACTTCTTACGAGAATAAAGTCGATATTTTTAAAAAGCTATTCATAATTTGAAATTTTTATAAGAAAATGACATTTAAAAGTGTTCATTTTATGCAATTAAAGCAGTAATAGTACAACAAATAATAACATCATAATCGTAAAGACGATGTATTTTTTGCGGGATTGATGTCATAATAAAAACATAAAAAGGTATTTAGGCTTTGTTAAAAAAAAAAAAAAAAGAACAGCAATTATACAAACAAACACCAATGTCCAACTGAAATCACTTATTTTTTTGTAATTCTACGACTTTGTTTTCCCTGACATTACAAAAGTTTGTTGTTGCAATGCTCCTATCTTGTCAGTGTGGCCCTAATACGCTTTTGTAGTGAGACCACTGGGGTCACACGGGAAGTTGCAGTGTCCAACATGAGCCAGATGATGGCACCCTTTCTGTATATGAAGCCAGTCAGAAGCCTTGCCATCATCTCCCACCAACCTTTATTGTTCCAAAAAAACAAAGTCACATGAGGACTGCACTGAATGTCCCCTTGTTCGTTTTAATGAGCAGCTATTGCTGTGTCCCTTGCACACACGTGTTGAAAATACCCAACGATGTTACAGTTAATGAGCACTAAATTGTCCCTTTTAAAACCGCCGCGTTCCTCCACAGATCTTATTTAAACACAACCTATTTACAAATGTTTAAGAGA
Source organism: Phyllopteryx taeniolatus (assembly GCF_024500385.1). NCBI lineage: Eukaryota > Metazoa > Chordata > Actinopteri > Syngnathiformes > Syngnathidae > Phyllopteryx > Phyllopteryx taeniolatus. The sequence continues at coordinate 24,461,199 of NC_084510.1, forward strand.
CAAAAGCCAGTGGGATGCATTCTTGCGAGTGAAGGCGGCAGCTCTTGAACTAACCAAATCCCACAGTGCATTGCTGTTAATATAAGCTCAAAGAGACTTTTTTTTTAAATTTAGCGTGCACCCCCTATTAAAACAACTTCAGAACCTTTTGCGCTTGTCAGAGAATGTTTTAATATTCAAAGGGAACCACTATTGTGTTTTTTTTTCTTCCCCTTCGCCGGCGAACAAAATAAAGAGCCACATCAGAAAGCTGGAGCAGTCCCTGAGCATTTTCATGTGTAAAGAAAAAAAAATGAGAGGGAAAACAAATTTGGACGTGGGATATTTATAGAGTGCTGTGTGAGAGCCTATGCAATGACAGGAGCCTAATGAAGTGGAGCTTTGCTTTTGATTCATAGTGTGGTGAGCGCGTGGGTCCCTTTGTGACTTACTCGTGCATTCCTGCGTGGGTCCCTCGCTACACGGCAAACCAGCGCGGGCCACAGGGGAGGGCGCCGGGCCAAGTCCAAACACTGCACGCCTTTGGCCAAGCCGACCTTTTTGCCGCCGACGTCGGTCCCGCTTTTAGAGCTGCTCAGACAGCGGTGGCCAGGTTCTATTCATATGGCACACAACGCCGTGGGGTGGCGCCTTCGGCAGTTGTGGTCTTCCATAATGTTGATATTCTTTGTATTCCAGTTTATAGAATGCATTATTTTGACCAAGCCAACCTTTCCCGACGACCTCAGCGGCTCGTAGACGGCGGTGGTCAGGTTTGTTCACACGGCACACAACGCTGTGGGGCCTGGCATTCGTCAGATGTGGTCGTCGAACATTTTGTTTGTATTGCGCATATTTCGTTTCACAGAATTCGACACGTTGGTTTATTCTGACCAAGCAAACCTTTACCGCCGACCTCACGTGCATGTGACAGCAGTGGCCAGGTTCTTCTTCTTCTATTCATACGGCACACAACGTTGTGACGCGGTCCGTTCAGCAGTCGTGGTCCACTATAATAGTTTTTATAGTAGTGCAGTTGACATTAATTGTTGCATTATATTAGTCTAACAAAGCCAACCTTTCCGCACAGACAGAGGTGCCAAGGTTCAAGTCAAATGGCACACAACTCTATGGGATGATCCATTCGTCAGTCGTGGTTCTCCATAATGTCGTTTAATATTTGTCTGCTGAATTCACAGAATTCAACGTGTTAATTTAGCCTGACCAAGCGATTCTTTCCTACCAACCTCCATTGCACACAGACAGCAGTGGCCATGTTCTAGTCCTAAGGCACACAATGCAGTGGGGTGGTCCATTCGTCAATCATGGTCCTCCATAATGTTGTTTGTCGTCCAGTTTACAGAATCCAATGTATTAGTTCAGCCTGACCAAGTCACCCTTTTTCCGTCGACTGAGGTTATGCACAGACAGCGATGATTAGAATCTAGTCATACGGCACACAATGCTGCGGGGCGGTCGGTTCGCCATTCGTGATCCTCGATAATGACGCTCGCTTTGTTTGTAGCGTTGACAAAATTCAACACGTTAGTTTAGTCTGACCAAGCCAACCTGTTTTTGCAGACATCAGTCTTGCCTTTCAAGCAGCGTCCAGACAGCAGTGACCATGGCCTGTCTATTCATATGGTACACAACGCTACGGGGTAGTCCATTTCTCAGTCGTGGTCCACTATAATAGTTTTTAATAGTAGTGCAGTTGAAATGAATTATTGCATTCGATAATGTTCTTTATATTGTTTGTCGACAGAATTGAAGGGAGTAGTGTAGCCGGTTGGTTCTGGCACACTTCCAGGGACTATAAAGTACCAAGAGGAACTCATTTTATTTAAAATCATTGCGGACCCAAAGTTATTCGACGTAATTAAGTTCAAAGTTAAGACTAGTATATGTTGATTGTGACTGACTGCTCATCTAAGCTATAGCTCCACAATTGTGTAGTACATTGTTCTGTCTTGGCACATTGATCAACATTGATCTTGAAACGTATTTAGAAACCAATCTCTGAATTGTGTCTATAGGGTGGAGTGGGGCGTCTGTCAGCCAGTGACAGTCGTTTGGATGCACTCACTCTCATTAGTATTCTTTACAGGTGTAAGGAAGGTTTTGGAAGCACCTGAAAGCCAAAAGTGTCAGTGTCGTGTTTGTTATTTGTTAGACGCCAAATTATTTAGTCTCGTCTTTGACCATCCCCTGAAACACTCCAGTTGGGATTGATTCAATGCCCTGAGAATACAGTGAACTGGATGAATGAGAATATTTACAGACCTGATCATAGCAAAATAAAAAAGATTATTAAGTTCTGCAAATAGGGAAGAACCTGGTTACAGTTTCATTGCTGTCAGACTCAAGATGGCTGGGGTAGTTGAGATCGAATTGGTACGAAGTCAAAGGAAGAAACCTGTTGATTTGAAAGCGCCACCGGTCTATGTGGAGGGTGGAGCAGGTGTGAGTCAACAAGGTGGGCTGTTATTTAAAGTGTCAAAGAGGTGGTCTGCAGGACAGGTAGGACGCGGGTTGCGAAACCCACGCAGGCGGCAGCGCACAGGAAGCCTCGAAAGGAACAAGAGTGGCGACCACAAAGGTCGACTTTTTTTTTATCGACTAAAAACAGCTTACATCATTATTTGGAACACATGTTGCAATCTCAACATGGCCAAAATAGTATCTGCTTCTTCAAATTGCACAAAAATAATGCATTTTTTTGTCATGCAGTCAAGACAGCTAAGTTGGTGGCATTTATGCACTTCAGGAATGGATTCTTGTCCCCAAAATAATAATTCAGAAGACTAGCACTCAGTAGCAAGCCACTTCCCGGCCTTCACAGAAGTGGGCTATACACGTACCAATCTTTAACATCAAGACCCCACACGTGATGATGATCCTGGTTAGTGCTTACTGATCTTATAGTGTGCGGTGTACTCAAGACGACCAACACCGCACACGTAACGATATTTCCATTGACAATCACAAGTCCCTCGTAGTACCAAGAATGACCTGTGAGAGGCAGCTTGGTGCCACAGAGCTAGGCTAACTGGTAGCTCATCTGCTAACTACATTGCAGTTGCAATTTCTTCTTCTTGTCATTTCCATTGTGCTGAAGGAATTGTGAGACACGTTATACAAACACTCAACACAACCAGTGTGTCAATAACTTCGTCACTGGCAAGCGTTCCCTTTCAAGTCACAATCACGGAGTCTGTGGCTGGGCCCAACTCGATGTTGAGCCCACACATAAGGGTTTGCGATCATAAATATTGAACTGGTTTAAATTGATCATTGCCGGCCCTCGGCCGCTTTGCGAGCACACCGGGGAGGGGGCCGGGGGGGGTGGGGATTTGCACACCCCACACGACAGAAAAATCGCTCAGGTTAATCTTTCAGACAAATCCGACAGTTTGATGACTTGGTCAATGCTCGGGGGGGGGGGGGCGAGGCACTCAAATTCTGCTCAATTATCAGTGTTTCACTGTCTCCTCATTCACCTACTGACGAAGCAGCATCAGGAGCAATTGGGGGTTCAGTATCTTGCTCAAGGACACTTGGACATGGTCACTGGGGCCTTTGAGTTGGAAGATGTCCACTCTACCGACCTGAGCCATGCTGCCTGACAGGACTTATTTTGCACTGTGGGACAGACTCATGACTCCAAGAACATTTCACAAAGTTAAATTTAACTAGCTCCCCATCACACTCCACTAAGTTTTGCGTAAAAGGGGTTGTGCCGTATTTTATGTAATTCGGCAAATTAAGAAACCAAAGGCGGTCAAAAGAATACCATCCACCTTTTCCGTTTCATGCTTTGAGGAGGTAAAAATTCCAAAAGTTTGGACCCAATTCTGCATCTTTTTTTTTTCTTGGCCTATGCACATTGTTGATCATTTTGACAATAAATATATACTTAAGAACGCAAAACACAATTTACAAAATGTTTAAGGGTGGAACTGCTGCTATCCTGACACACTGTTCATCATAAGCAACTGGAAGATTGCTTGATACATCGTGATACATTCACGACTAAAGTACCTGTTTGCTATCTCACATCTTCATGCCGGAATCTATGAATCGAATCCCCATAAAAGCTATTTTGCACTGAAGTGATGCGATTCAGTTTTGCCCTGCTACATTGTGTTGTTTTTTGATGTGTGTGCACAGCCCTGAAAGTGCAAATGCTGTTGTGGCCCCACGGCGACAGCAGAGATCTTGGCAGTAGTGGTGGTTCGGTATCGCCCAATGAGCGAGACATCTAAAGTACAGAGTGGCTTCTGGATGTTTTTTTAAGCTTTGTGGGAATGTCAAAGTCCCATTTTGGCTTACTTGTGGCCCTCACTTCTGGTTTTTTTTCTTACCTCTAATACCCGACTGATGTGTCACTCTCTTATCTCTTTGTCTTTCTTTCTTTCTCACTCTGCATGCTTATCTCAATTTTCTCACCCCTTGCTATCAATGGTGGTGTAAAGGACAATGAAATAACCTCAAATTCACCTATTAGAAAGCATCTCCCATAGCTCATCTGTTTTATTTTGGGTGGTCGTGGTCACCTCGCCAGTAGGCCCTGGTTGGCCTGACTTGGACCCTCATGTCAACGTGTTTGTGGCTATTATGACATATCATTAGACAAGAATGTCTCTGCTTCCTCTTCTCTCGCCACAGAAATGCTATATAATCAAAAAAAAAAGAAAAAAGAAGACAGTGCTCGAAAACATCACATTCCCACAGGTTAACGTGCCATTTTGGGCCGGGTTCCTCTTCAATCCGCCGTCAGCGTGCATATGATAATGTATAAAACATGGGCGCATTGAATTCAAATTGTCGCATTCCAACGTGGGGTAACCGCCAAAGAGGAGCAAAGAGAACATTGACACACAAATGATACCCTTTATGATCAGATTGGTTTTTGGTTTTTTTGTGCAATCACAAAGCCATGTGAATGAAACGAGAGGGCGATTTATCCTGCTATTCTGTCACTCTTAGTGCTATTTGTTAAAAATTCAAAGCAAGCGTCACTGCTAAGATGGAGATCAGGTGGGAGGTGTTTGTTCTTGGTTGTGGTCTTTGCCTGAGTCATCGAACCAATGTCAGTCGGCATGTATGACTCAACGGGCGGCCGCGGTGAGTATTTCTCAATGTCATGTTCTGAAATATACATAAAAAGATTAAACTCATTAATTTTCCACGTGTTCACAAGAATACAGAGTCATTTAACGTGAGGTGAGGTGTTCTCCCGAGAAACGATGCAAGGCGAGGACGCACTCGTCTTCCTACGCTTTGGTTTTGTTGAGCGCGTGGGCATCCATGACCCTCAAGTGGTGAATTATTGAGTCCAAAACAGCAAGAGTTGACTTTCTTCTGACAGCTACGAGGCCGTCACGGTTTGCGTTGCATTAAAGCTACATTAACTACAAGCAGGCATTAGTTTGAATTAGAGCATGTCATCAGGAAAAGCTGTACTCCAACCACCATGCATCATATTGTTAAGTCTTGGTATATTTTTCGAGATGATTAGATTTGGTTTTTTAAGTGGCTAAACATGTAAAATTTGAAAGGAATATTGATTCATGCATTTTAGCGTTGAAAAAATATGCCCCAAAATTATAGCTCTAAATATTCCTTATCGTCAACTGTCCAAAACATTTTGGGAGATGTTCTTTATTTGACGTTTTGTGAAAATTCAGGTCAGTTTCAAGAATTAGCTTGTGATATGCCAAATGGTCTTCAGGATTTTTTTATAATTTTGTTTTTTTTTTTAAGAGAAAAAAAAGATGCTTTTTATTGAATAAAGACTTTTGCAAAAAACGAAGATTACTTAAAAACATTAGCTGGGGTTAGGCTCAATTCAAATATATGAGAAATAATTTCTAAATGAAGAAATGTGGAAATACATTATTTTTACTTGACGACGACGTTATGAACGTTATTAAAAAAAAGTAGGCCAGTTCAAAGAGGTATTTAGCAGGTCTAGAATGTAGCTCTGAACTTTTTTTCTAGCAAAACGTGCTATTTTTGACAGCAACATTAAGCAAACATCTCGTCAGTAAACTTAGTTATTATTATTTGTTTGAATTTCAAGACAAAAACTGAACATTTGGAAATACATGCTTTTCATAAGATAACGTTATGCTGGGAGTGCACTTTAGGGCTCTCGGGCATTATTTTTTAAAAGAACAAAACTCACCAGTTTTGGAGATACATGTTATTTGTTGAACATGAAGTTATGTAAAGATGCAGGTTAGTTTAAAGAATAAGCGAAGGATATGCTTGGTAGCTGTTAAGCATGTTTTTTTTTGGGGGGGGGGGCATTTTTCTTTGTGGGGGGCTTAAAATTTTGTGATACATGCGATGCTTTTTATTGGACAACAACGTTATGAAAAATTCTGGTCAGTTTAAAGAATTGGCTCAGGGTGGTGTGCTGAATGTCACTTTAGCATTTAAAAAAAAAAAAAACAACTTTTGGAGATACATGCTTTTTATTTGACAACGACAGCGCCACTTTGTAAAAACACTGATATTAAATGTTCTTTGAGTAAACTAAATGGTTTTAAAGATGACATTGGAAATGCATGCATTTTGTAGAACACCCACATTATGCAAAAATTCTGGTCATTTCAAAGAATTAGACTCAGAGAACGCTAAAAGGCTCTTCGGCATTAGTTTTGAAGAAAAAAACTCACCAAATTTGGAGATGGATGCTTTATGTTGAATGGCGCTGCTTCGTAAAAATGCTGGTATTGAGCAATTGGCTTGGTGTACGCTAAAAGAAGAAAACTCAAGACATTCTGGAGATAATGTGTTTTTTATTTGACAAGTCAGTCTAAAGAATTCGCTCGGGGTGTCCTCAATGGCTCCTAAGCATTTTTTTTGAAAGATTAAAATATTGGTAGAGACAGTACATATGATAGCGCAGCAAAGTTTTGTAAAAAAAAAAAAAAAAAAAAAAAAAGTTCAAAGAATTAACTTGATGTACAAACATAACCGACTTCATGTAAAGTTTCAGGCTAGTTTAAAGAATGAGCTTGGCTCAAAAACCTTTTTTATTTTTTTTTTACCACAAATTGAAAGGCTACGACTTGGAGTAAGTAGTACAGTATATACAGTGCATGTTTAAAGGTGCCTGTGACAAATGGGGTCCTATTTGTTGCATCTTAACACCCCAAAAAAAAGAAACAAACAAGGTAATTTCCGGGTCAGTATTGCGTACCACATGATTGCAATACAAGATCACATGTGCGGAATGTAAAATAAACGGCAGCGTGCCGCGTGTTGCCATCCAGACGATGCCTTCCGGCTCATAAACAATTTCTGCGTGGAGAGCCGGTTTGTTTGACTTTGTTCAAAGTCGGCGCAAAATGAAAATAATTTCCCTTGACCTCAAGTTAAGTCGCTTCGCTGTGGTTTTGAATTTAAAAGAAAAAGCCATTCCTCCATGGTGAATGCAAATTTTCACACTTTATTTATTCTACTGGCTGTCTATGTAGAACCAAATAAACTAGACGGATCACATGCAATCCTGCTTGTTTGTCCCCTAAGAGGAAAAGTCTGTATTAAAGTTGAAAAAAGTGGGCTCTTTGAGGTGCTTTGACATCATGTGATCAAGCTCATCAAGCATGAAGCAACAGCGTTCTTCAAGCGCGCTCTCGTTATGAGTCACGGTCTTCCCCTGCACACTTTGTTGCATGTTAAATAGCTCGTCTTCGTGTTGTTTTGTGTTTACCAGCTTTGCACAGCCACTCTCACACTGCATGAATTGATCACCACGAACTCCTTTGTACCTTCGCACACAAACTCAAACCTCCTGCGCCGTTCAAAGTACAAACAAAGAAGCAGCTATTTGAAGGATGCTCGCGCCATCCAAATAAATAAATCAACAAGGCAGATAATGAAAGCCATGCCGGCGCGGTGCTGCTTCAAATGGGCCGGTGTCATTCACTGTCATAGCGGGGGGAAATTAGAGCCAATTTTACACTAATCCGGAACAGACATGTTCTCTTCTCGGGGCCTCGTGGCGTGCCCTGTCGTCCCAGGAAAAGTCCTACAGGGGCGCAGAGTTGCACCTTGGCTACATTATTCTTAGCATGCATTCAGACTAATTTCCTGTCTCTTTAGAGCAAGTTAATTCGAACCCATGTTAGCAGGGGGGCCTGGCTGAACGGACGACGTGTCACTGATAGACCTTACGTGTCGAGGTAAGCGCGCAAGCCGTAACAGAATAGTTTTCAAGAGGTCAAATGGGGTAAAGGTGTACCAGTGTGCATAGAAAGAACCTTGGATAATTTGATTTGAACACAATAGTTTTACGACTGAACCACTTCCCTGTATTTAATATAAATGATATAGCAACACACGGCACTCGGATCGTCAAATGTAACTCTGGTTCACACAATACAATATTATGTCCGCTAGGTTAAACACGGTGAATGAGAACCAGTGTCCGTTGAAATCAGCTTATATAAATTCAGTTGTACACAACAGTTTTGTAACTAGAGTCTCTGTATTACATATAAAATGCCTGCATGATTTAGAGTAAATCTGGTATGCAGCACATTATCTACACATGGTGAAAAAGGGAAAATTCATCCCAGGTTAGCTGGAAATGAGCTTTTATAACTTGTCTATAGGCTGTAGTGTTGCTGCTCAAGAACTATTCATTCATTCTGTCCCACTTATCCGGAGTCTGGTCTTGGGGGCAGCAGCTTTAGCAGGGACCCCGGACTTCTTTCTCCCCAGCCACTTTGTCCAGCTTTTCTAGGGGCATCTTGAGGCTTACCCAGCCCAGCTGGGAAACATATTCTCTCCAGCATGTCCTGGGTCGTCCCCAGGGCCTCCTCCCTGTGGGACGTGCCCGGAACACCTCACCAGAGAGGCGTCCAGGCGCATCTTAACCACATGCCCGAGCCACCTCATCTGACTGCTTTCAATGCGTAGGCGCCATCGCTCTGCTCTGAGCCCCTCCCGGATGACCGAGCTTCTCACCCTATCTCTAAGGGAGAGCCCTGACACCCTGCGGGAGAAACTCATTTTGGCTGCTCGTACCCGCGATCTTGTTCTTTCGGTCGCGACCCGAAGCTCATGACCATAGGTGACGGTAGCAACGTAGATCGACCGGTAAATCGAATGCTTTCCCCCCCCGGACTTCATGTTACTTACGTCGTTGTACATCGTAGCTGTGTCGGAAATACATTACAATATAATGTCCACTAGGTTAAATAGGGAAAATGAAAGCCAATTTGGTTAGAAATGACACAGTATAGGTTCACATTTGCATCGATTTTCAATCACTACTCTGTATTAAATATAATGTCAACATACGTGTTACTTGACATTGCCAGAAGTGGCTGTGTCGGACTGTCTGTAATGTCTGAGCACTATATTAATGTCCAATGGGTTAAAAGGGGAAAATGAATGCCAGGTTGGTTAGAAATAAAGTAGGCTTTAGACGATCAGGATTTTTGGGATAACCGATCACAAGATGGAGCAATGTGTCTATTTACATGACTTGTTCATTTATTGGATATACTTGTGTACTGTACACTGAGTATCTTAAAATATTGTCTAGCATAGTAGACAAAAGTTAAAACATCAATGACCTCTTTGGGGCATTCAAGGATTGGCCAAATGTCTTGCGGAGCCAATTGATGACGTCATTGATCGGATCAGCGAATTATGACATGAAAGCCGACCGGCCAATCAGCATAAAAATGCTAATTATCGGCCGATACCAATCAAACCGATCAGATCGGTATAAAGTCTAGAAATAAGCTTATGTAAATTCACCTACAGTACATATATGATATATAGTACAATATTTTAAAAAATAGTTCCTATAAATGCTGCAATAAATCACTATTCTGATTAATTATAAAATACACATTGGCACATTACTTGAAATTGTCAGAAGTAGCTGTGTAAGTAATATGTTGGAGACATAATGCCCATCAGATTAAATAAATTAATACCAGTTTGACCAGAAATAAGCTTGTAAAAGTCACAGTAATTTGCATCTAAATCACTACTCTGTATTAAATATAAAATACACATCAACAACTGTCATCCACATTGTTGGAAGTAGATGTATCGTATGAGCAGTCTGATGTCTGCTTGGTTAAATGAAAAATTAAGCCCACTTTGCCCAGAAAAAAATTCTTTGTTTGCAGTAATGTTGCCACTGAATTGCTACACTTTATTAAAGAGAAGAAATTCTTATATTTTACATTGTCAATAGCATATGGCATAGCTATAATGTCAGCTTGGTTAAATAGCAGAAGTTAATGCGAGATTGCCTTTAAATAAGCTTGCGCAATTTCTCAATATATTTAAAACACACACAACGGAGCATTATTATGTGTGTATAAAGTTTTTTTTATTTTATTTTTTTTAAACCTCCTTGGACACAGTGTTCTGTGAATGGACTCAAGAGTTGAGATGGCTGCCAATGAGGGCAAAAGTCAACAGGCTAGTTGTTAGCAGAGAAGAGGAAGAAGCTTTACCACTTAGCTTTAGCATGGAGAGTCTTCCGAGCTTACCAAAGGGTAAAGGCAGGAAGTTTCTCCCAAAACATGCTGCATCCAAAATCCAGGGACATCCAGAATATCTGACGTAAATTAATATGAGTCTTCATACTTTTGTTTGTTTTGTTGTAGTTCTTTAGGACAGGTTGCTCTCACTTCAATCAACCTGGTTTGTGTGCTACCTTAATTTCCTACCCCACTTCCTCTTCCTGTCCTTCATTTCATGGTTTAGGTCAGCCAGAGGCCTGTTCTAGTTTTTGCATTTAAAAAAAACGTTTTTTTTTAAATCTATATTCTTAACACAGTTAACATCCGCCTATTCACAGTTGGTTATTCTCTTATTTTTTCCCCTGTGGATTATATCCTCAGCTATTCACTGCCTAAAATACTAGAGGATGGTGCTAAAGCCCTGGCTAATCGGAAAGTAGTAATTGGTGTCAAAGAAGTATGTTGACGTGATATATTTCAACTAAGATATCAAGATCTTTGTATGTCGGGGAGGATGTAAGTTTAGCCTGAGATGTTAGCATAAGTTATGTAGAGTTTTCCTCTGCTGCGTGGCTATTAAATGAGTTAAGCTAACAAATGACAATAAAATAGCTAAGCTGGCTAGCTAGAGAATGGCTCATATTACGTTTCCTGGTCACTTGTCGTTAGGCAGATTTCGACAAGGACCGACTCGCTGGCCCAAGGAGGAAGGTTTATTTAAAAGTAACATGAAATGTAATATCAACAGTTGACTCCCTCCTTCTGACAGTAGCTTAGCGTTGTCTTGGGGTGTATTTCAGTCAAGTTAAGCTGCGATTACTGGCTCGTGATTGGATATTGCCAATCAAATCAGCGACACGGCGGCCTCGGAAACAAGAGCCAACTGTTGAAATCCCGTGCATGTGTTTGTGATTGTCATTTATTGTCTTCACCATGGGAAAATGTACTGCGTCTCTTCCCGTCTGCAGCAGTCTGGCCATACGGGGATGCGATTCAAGTTTAAATTATAGTTTTCTTTGCAGCGTGATTGATCTTGCCTTCTTATGGTGACATTTCAGGATTGCGAATGATTTACTTTGTTCATCAGTTTAGGTGCATTTTCGGTCATTCTCGTGTTTTATGGCAAACAATTGTGCTCAATTTGACAAAAATCTGAATATTATTTTAAAGCACAGTAAAATTAATTGCTTGACAAATATTAAATATGAACAAAAATATGATTCGATTTTCATTAAATGCATTTTATGGGGTTACAAATGTGGTCAGTGAACGTTATAATTCTTTGTTGTGTACTGTACATGTATCCCTAAATGATATTGTAAAGATTAAAAATCACTGTAAATACTTTTTAAAGATTTTTGTTGTTGTTCTTTTACATGGACAGCTTTAGAAAATAGTTGTTAGTTCGCACATTTGTACAGTTCTGGCTCCTTTGTGTGCCTATGCCCCCAAAAATGTATGCATGTGTTTTGCCTCCTGGTGCACATTTTAAACCACGAAAAAAAAAAGAAAAGAGCAAAACCCAACAACACAAAAATACAAAACTGAAAACAAATGACAATGTTTTTTTGTACATATTGAAAAATGTTGTATACTTCAAAATGTGTGTGTATGTATGTATGTATGTGTGTGTGTGTTTCCCCTGTTTGGTTTCGGTTCTCTATCACATTGATGTTGAAATCGATTGCTCAAGGTGCTAAATGCCAACCTACACATCATTTTCGTTGCTGCTGTTTTTTAAAAATATTTCCTAAAACAAAAATAGAATTTCTATAAAAATAGGTATTTTATTTTTTTTCTCTCAGTGAATAAAAAAAGGGTATTTCTTATGATCCAAATGAGAATTGTCTCATTGACTTTTTACCAGTGACTATTAACTATTTTTGTGTATAAGTCAGCCATCTATAATGACTCCCCCTCATGTCTTCCTGATTCCTTCTCACAGTGGACGCAGAGCAAGTGGCTTCACTGGGGTCCGAGGGAGAGGATGAGGTGGGCCTCTGGAGCCTGGAGCCCCAGGACTACCAGGAGAGCCTGGACAAGATGAGTCGGACTCCCAGCGAGGGCACGGAGGAGCCCGGCAGCCCCGCCCTTTCTGCACAGCCCCACAGCCTCAGTCCCGGGAGCGGCGGCGGCAGCGGCAGGAAATTCTGGGCCCAGGTGGAGCCAGAATCCGAGGCCACAGACGACGGCGGCGGCATCGCCTCTGCCCCCGACAGGGAGGGGGAGCAGGGATCACTGAGGATGCACTGTAAGTTGACAATAAATCACACAAGATTTTATCTGGGCCACCATCCAGACAAGTGGGTGGATTTGTACTGTGTGTATGTAAATAGCGTCGCAGACACTCACAGAGCAAACCTAATGGTGGTAAACGACATGCACTTTTTAATTCCTAATTCTCGACCATTAATAATGTTATGAATCTTACAAAAAACACCTATTTGAATTCATTATAAAACTTCACAACTTCATTTTTTATTTTTTTTTTTGCTATTTAGCAGACTCAGGAATATACACACTACCTCAAATAATTACAGGATGTTGTTGCTAGGCAGAATTCAACACTACTAACTGCCCTATTCGGGGGGGAAAAAGTTTGGCATTTGCCAGCCACGCCCACTACACTGTTTGAATCAGGAATTAGGAAATTAATCCAAAAACAACAGATATGGTTATTTATATTTCACTACTGAATAACACAAAAAAACATTGGGGCCACTCAAAAAAACAACAAAATTAAAAGTTAAAGGCAAAGTAACAAAAATAATGTCTTATGATTTAAATAAAAGTGGTAATCTTATGAGGGAAAAGAAGTCCAAATATTATGAGGGAAAAAAGTGTTTTTTCTTTTTCATGAAACATCACAGTATTGCGAGAATTGTTTTTGATATTAAAAGAATAAACTGTTTATTTTTAAAGAAAAGTCCTAATATTAAGGGAGAAAGAAATTACAAGGAGAATTTTTTTCCAGAAATATCGTAATATTACTTTATTCTTGTAATATTCTCCAAATATAATTGTAATATTCTTGTAATATTGTAAACATTAAAGAATTGGTAAAAACATGATCCTCATATAAGTGCTCAAATTAACGCAGCTAAACAGTTTCCTCCTAATATTCCAACGTTTTGTCGTAATGTTATTTACTTTAGTCCTGTAAGAGGAACTTTTTTTTGTCATAATACTGTATTGCAACTTTAGTTTTGTAGTATTACAACTTGTAGCGCTTAATATTACCACTTTATTCTAAACATTATCTCAGCCTGTATCCTGACTTCATTTTTGTACTGATACCCTTTTTTTTCCAGTAAAGTTACACTTTTATTTCAACTGAGTTCTCATTGTTATATTGCATTGTGGTCCAAATACACTTTCGTAGAAATGTACTCTGCGTTATTCTTCAGTACGGCGCGGAATCAAATGCTCGTGAGAGCATGACAAAAGGCGGCGTCACACCATTTCCACCCATCAAAGAGGTGACGTTTGCAGCCGACGTTGCTGCGAGACGAAGCCTTTCCCTTTTTAATTCAGACGAGATGAAAGCATCATGCAGCCCGCCGACTTAACGGGCACTTAGCCCGGCCGCTCGTGTGATTTTGGACTTGTCCCCGCAAAAAGGCACGGCGGAGTTTTTACAGCGCCCGACCGCACGGGCTCGGTCCCCAGGCCACATAAAAAAACACCTCCAAATTTGCCAACATCTGCAAACATTTGAAAAATCCTCCTAAGTGGGCTATGAGCGAAGCTGACTGGCTGGAGGTTGAAGATAGGAGGTGCCGTCGCTCCTCCGTGGACTTGTGTGGCTTTCTCCTCTCGGGATGCATGTCAACTGCTCCCAAGGACACAGAAAAGGAGGAATGTTTTTCTGTTATTGGTTTTTTTTCCCACGTCTTTTAAGTCAATCATTTAGATTCATCTGCAGTGCCAACACTCACTGCAAGCTTAATGAATATGTTTACACAAAACATATAAACAAAGTAAGCTATCTGGCACAGTGAGCACCTCTACCTCACACGGGCTCAAATCCTGGCTCGGACCCCCATGTGTGGAGTTTGCATTGCATGTTGTCCCCGTGCTTTTCTGGGCTTTCTCCGGGTACGCTGGCTTGCTCCCACATTCCAAAAACATGAATGTAGGGCTGAACTAACAATTCTTTTTTTTCTTATCGATTAATCTGTCGACCGAGCAGAAAATGCACAAACTTAAATGGATTTTGATTCAGTTACCAGTTTGCTCCGTGACATGTCAGAAAATAGGCAAAATTGTGGGTAATTGTTTTCCCAAGTAAAAAATGTTTGCAAATGTCTTATTTTGATGAAACACAAAGATAATCAGCTTGCTTTATTATTATTCTAATAAATGTCAAGTTAAATAAAGACTCAAAACGATTCATCGATTATTAAAAACCGTTATTGATTAATCTGATAATCGATTAGTTGTCTGTTAATCGATTAATCATCACACCTCAACACGAATATGAGGTTATTTGGGAAAATGTGCCCTGTTATTGGATAGCAACCAGTTCAAGGTGTTCCCCACTTCTCTCGCCAAAAGTCAGCTGGCATTGAAGACTCTCAACTGTCCACAGTTGTGAATGATTGTTTGTCTAATCTATATGTGCCCTGATTGGCTGGCAACCGGGCCAGGATAGACTCGAGCTCACCCGTCATCCTGATGAGGACAAGCGCTATACAAAAAGAGGGATGGAACATTTCTGATACAATGTGGAGACATGACATCATTTGTTTTTGATTTTCTGCTTTCCCGACCTGAGAAGTTATTAAGACAGCCAGATCAAGCAGAAGACATCTTGCAATTCCATAAATAATAATCCGCATCTTGAGTTCATATGGAGACATGTTTTCTATTTTCCCTCATTGCAGGATTTAGTAGGATTTGTAAACAAAATAATGCACTGTAATTAGTAGCAAACAGATTTAGGGGGCTACCTAAATATGCTTCATGTTTTGAGTAATATGACGCAACCACATTGTGGTATTTTCAGTATAGCTATGTGTAAAACAATACTTTCCTACTTTCTTTGCTTTTAGTTACTTTCTCTGTGAATAGGCCTTTACATACAAATGAGTTGAGCCACACTGAAAAGGGGGAACAAAAAAAAAGAATGAAGTCATCGTAATCCAAGAAAATTGTTGCACTTTTACGAAAATAAAGTCATAAAATTGTGGGGAAACGAGTGCTATACATCTATGTAGATATATATCGAATAAAAATCATGATTTTATGAGAAAGTTGTCATTTTTATGAGATTATGTAATACAAAAAAGTTACGAGAATGAAGAACTCGGTAATATTACTTGGTAAAATTCCTGATTTTACAGAATAAATAAAGTTGTTGTTATATTATTAGAATAAAGTCCTAATCTTCGATAAAAAAAAAAGTTAAGGAATTAAGTCACAATTTATGAGTAAAATGTTATTATGAGAGAAGAGTCAAAATATTACTTGAAAACAGTTTTACAAAAAAGTTGTAATATTACAAGAATGAACTCATCATTTTCTGAATAAATGTTATTTAAAATTAGGAGAATAACTTTAACTCACCTTCTCAGAAGTTTTCCACTTCTGAGAAGGCGAGTTAAAGTTGTAAAATTACGAGAAAAGGTCGTAATGTGTTGATTTTTTAAAAATAAGCCCCAAATTAAAGTCAGATGTATAAACTGTTGCAGTTATAGTTGTGTGGGCATTTTGACATTCTCCCCTTTAAAAACATTGAAACTTTATTTTCACAAGATTACGTCTTTGTATATTCTCTTTAGTCTTTTATTATAATGCACTGATTTCAAAACTGATCCTCTTGTAAAAATGGGCTACGTTTAGTATGCTTTTCTACATACCCATTTAGGTAGGAGCTCAGACTCCCACATTGACTTGGAAGACCTTGCCCATTACGAGTTCCTGGCCAAGCTGAGGAAGGCCTCGACCTCCGCCAGCCTTTTGGACCACTTCAGCCGCAACGGCACGGCCGCCGTGCACCGTCTGCAGGGCGGCGGCGGCGGCGGCGGCGGCGGCGGGACCCACGAGGAGCTGCCGCCTGCCATGTGGTCCCCAGCAGTTCAGCACCACTCGCCTGAGGGAGCAGGTAGGCTCGTGTGAAAAACCATCACAACACTGAGTGCTACGTATTCACATTCAATTGGAACATTCCACCATTTTTTATTTTTTTTGGTTCATTTTGTTGTACCCCAGATGCAAGGAGGAGGCTGCAAGCCTGTCCCTTCTGCCACAGGACGTACCAGCACGGAGCCTTGCTGAGGGACCACATCAAATACTGTCAGGAGAGGGGCCGGGGCCACATGGCGTGTCCATTCTGTGGATACACTGCCACCCATAGGGCGCAATTGGAGCAACACCTGGCACTTCACCACCAAGCACATGACAAGGTGAGTACCCGACGAGCAATATGACACGGCTGGAAATAAAGAAGATCCCGTTTCCTAACGCCTGTCTGTCAACCTTGTAGAGCGCCATCACTTTGGATCAGGGCGTTGAGACACGGAAGTTCAAATGTCTGCAGTGTGGAAAGGCCTTCAAGTACAAACACCACCTCAAAGAGCACCTCCGCATCCACAGTGGTGAGACTAATAAGAGGGAGCAAACTCTCGACAGCACACTCTCTGTTGCAACCTTTCAAATACATCTGCCCCTGAAAGATGATGCAAATACAAAAATCTGTGCCATCATGTAACTTACAAGTACAGTCTTCTTCTTTTCCTTTCGGCTTGTCCCGTTAGGGGTCGCCACAGCGTGTCATCCTTTTCCATGAGAGCCTATCTCCTGCATCCTCCTCTCGAACACCAACTGCCATCATGTCTTCCCTCACGACATCCATCAACCTTCTCTTTGGTCTTCCTCTAGCTCTCTTGCCTGGCAGCTCCATCCTCATCATCCTTCTACCAATATACTCACTCTCTCTCCTCTGGACGTGTCCAAACCATTGAAGTCTGCTCTCTCTAACTTTGTCTCCAAAACATCGAACCTTGGCTGTCCCTCTGATGAGCTCATTTCTAATTTTATCCAACCTGGTCACTCCGAGAGCGAACCTCAACATCTTCATTTCCGCCACCTCCAGCTCTGCTTCCTGTTGTCTCTTCAGTGCCACTGTCTCTAATCCGTAAATCATGGCTGGCCTCACCACTGTTTTATAAACTTTGCCCTTCATCCTAGCAGAGACTCTTCTGTCACATAACACACCTGACACCTTCCTCCACCCGTTCCAACCTGCTTGGACCCGTTTCTTCACTTCCTGACCACACTCACCATTGCTCTGGACGGTTGACCCCAAGTATTTAAAGTCCTCTACCCTTGCCATCTCTTCTCCCTGTAGCCTCATTCTTCCCCCACCACCCCTCTCATTCATGCACATATATTCTGTTTTACTTCGGCTAATCTTCATTCCTCTTCTTTCCAGTGCATGCCTCCATCTTTCTAACTGTTCCTCCAGCTGCTCCCTGCTTTCACTGCAGATCACTTACAAGTACAGTAATGCAGGTAATGTTTAAAGGAATATTTTTAGCAGTGTTAGTAGTCACGAAAGCACAAAAACAGTAGCACATTAAAACAAGAAAATGGGTAGCGAAGCAATCCACTGGATTAGGAGCACACTGAAAAGTAAAAATAATTGTAAAATTACAAATGTTGCAAGAATTGTCTAAATAGTATGGAAAAAGTTGTAATATTGCGAGAAGGAATTATTACGTTTTGGGGAAACATTTCAACCATCCATTTTCTGTACCGCTTATCCTCACAAGCGTCGCGGGCGTGCTGGAGCCAATCCCAGCTATCTTCGGGCGGGAGGCGGGGTGCACCCCGAACTGGTCGCCAGCCAATCGCAGGGCACACATAAACAAACAACCATTCGCACTCACATCCACACCTATGGGCAATTTAGTCTTCAATTAACCTACCATGCATGTTTTTGGGATGTGGGAGGAAACCGGAGTACCCGGAGAAAGCCCACGCAGGCACAGGGAGAACATGCAAACTCCACACAGGCGAGGCCGGGATTTGAACCCCGGTCCTCAGAACTGTGAGGCCGATGCGCTAACCAGTCAGCTGGGGAAAATTCCATGTTATTCAAAATACAGGAAGTATCATTCTTGCGATTTTATCTATCCATCAGTCCATTTTCTACACTTGTCCTCGTTATGTCCAAGGCTGAGCTGAAGTCTCTCCCAACTAACTTATTCCATAATTATATATATAAATATATATATATTCATTATTTAATTAATTACATTTTCAAACTGACAGATTTAGCAAATATGATTTTTTTAATTTATTATTATTTATTTATTTAAGTTTCCAGTATGGCTACCTGTCTTGATAAGTGAGTGAGGAGTGTGGTCTTTGTGCAACATCTGTTGTGATTTGGCACTCTATAAATAAAATTGAATTGAATAAGGCGGCACGCTGACTGACTGGTTAGCACATCTGTCTCACAGTTCTGAGGACCCGGGTTCAGATCCGGCCTCCCCTGTGTGGAGTTTGCATGTTCTCCCCGTGCCTGCGTGGGTTTTCTTCGGGTACTCCGGTTTCCTCCCACATTCCCAAAACATGCATGGTAGGTTAACTGAAGACTCAAAATTGTCCATAAGTGTGAATGTGAGTGTGAATGGTTGTTTGTCTATATGTGCCCTGCGATTGGCTGGCGACCAGTTCAGGGTGTACCCTGCCTCTCGCCCACAGTCAGCTGGGATAGGCTCCGGTACACCGGCGACCCTAGTGAGGATAAGGGATACGGAAAAATGGATGGATGGATGAATTGAGTAAGGCACAAGAAAGTTAAAACCTCAAAGTACAATTTTATGAATTCATTTTCCTTCTCTGTGTGTTACCTTCAGGAGAAAAACCATATGAGTGTGCCAACTGCAAGAAACGTTTCTCTCACTCGGGCTCCTACAGCTCCCACCTGAGCAGCAAAAAGTGCCTCGGCAGCGGAGGAACGCTCGGATGTTCAGGAGGAACGAGTGGTGTGCTTAACGGACATAGCCAAAATTCCTACCAGCACTCCTTTCCAGGATCTCCATCTGCATGGCGGGAGAGGAACAGCAAGGGCTCTCCTTTGGCGTCGCAAGTCCAAGACAATAGCAGGCCTCCCGGCCATGGAGCGGAGGATCCTTCCCAGCTTTCAGTGCAGGATTTCAGCTTCCGAACGTCAGAGCTGGCTTCCCTTTGCAACCCCTCAGCAGAGCTTTCTCTGAGAGCCAGCATCTTGAAAGGGACCACCCTGCTGCCTTATCTCCAGTCTGGCTCCAAGTTTGAGCAAATGCTGCAGGAGATGCTCCACAGAGAGGTGAGGAAGTACGAGGACATCCACAGGAACGGAGGCGGTCCCGACAGGAAGGTGTCGCAGGAGAGGGGGCCTCTAAGAGAGAAGTCAAGAGAGCGAGAGAGAGGGGCTCTCGGTGTTACGTGTTGCTGGTGCTCCCAAGTTTTCCCCAATGTGGTGGTTTTCCAACAGCACGAGCGCTACCACTGTAAGATGAACCGAGAAGCCGTGGATGTGCCTGAGGGTCTTTACAACAAAGACCACCACTCGCCGCCTTTATTCTTATCCAGGTCGGGGATCAGCAAAACTAACGACGTAACCAACGGAGCCTCTGAAAACGAATCCCCAGTGCAGAAGTGGCCCTCTGTACCTCAGCAGCTACCGGGCACACTGCCTTCCCCTCACGACCACTTGGACTCTTCTGGCCAGGAGAAGGGCAGCCCAAGCCATGCCTCGGAGTTGTCGTCTCCTCACACCAGAAGAAGACTCCCATCCTCGGGTTCTCCCGGCTGCGGCCATCCCCCGGAACTCTCCTCACCTCATAACCACTCTCAGAACGAGCCTCTGGACCTTTCTGTGCGCAAGCAGAAGTCAGACCAAAGAAACGTCAATGGCAGCGCCACCAAAAGGGAGAGGACGGAAGACAGGACCAAACAGCTGAGTCGGCAGAGTCCCAACCAACTTTCAGAGCAAACCTTACATCCCCACCCAATCTACAGAGCACATGGCGCTCCTGTGTTCCCAGGCTCCTTATACAACGGATTCCCCTTCTTCAGCCAGTCTGCTTTGGGGTTTGCAGGGCATGACGGCATCGCACCGCTTCCTTTCAGCCCGTCACCGATCAGCCCTGGATTTCTCTCGCCCTTGGCTTACATGGTGGAGGCTGAGTCCGAGGCGACATTGAAGAAGCTCCACCAGGAGAGACAAGCACTGATGGTAAGCATGATTTCTCTTGAAGTTTGATTCATTCATTTTCCTCCGCCGGGCAAGCCATACTGTGCACCTAAGTTTGTTTTTTCTTGACTGGTGTGTAAGGTACAGATGCAGGATAGAGGTGTTGAAGTGGACCTGCGAATTTTCTGGCTTCTGACGCCGTATCAGAGGCATAACAGATCGGATAGCGGGAACGTTAACACTCAACACTCTTTGTCCAAGCCCCTTCCACACTAGCCTTCTTTTTCCCAGCTTGCAGACCTGTGATTAAGGTACCGATTCCGGACCTGACGTTGAAGTCAGCTGGCTTGAAGTCGACCTGTGAATTTGCTGGCTTCCGATGTAGAATCAGAGGCGCAACAGAGGGGATAGCGAAAAGTTTAATGACACTGACTGCCCACACTCCTTCGTGTCGTAAGCAATTGTCACTGTCCCAGACGCAAATGGATACAATGGTATCTGAATGCATGAAGCCGCAAAGCTGCAGTGAATGCCAACTTTGGACATGGAAACATTCCGTTCCAGTGAGTTCTGTCTCAAAGGCACTGGCGAATACTGTTACGCCTCTGATACACCGATTGGGGAAGGCAGTGCGCAAAGCGCTCCATACTTCCCTATCTCTGGCCACCCTGAGGCATTCCCAGGGGTTAGTACAGGAGGTTCTCGGTTCACGGCAGTCCCAACGTACAAGGTTTCAAAGTTATAAACGGCACACGATGAACTAGTGTGCGCAGCGGTGAAAGAATAAGTGGTCACGTGATTGTCTTGAGAAGAAGTCCAGTTTGTCAACTGATTGTTTTATATTCATGGCTTAAGTGTTTTTCATGACTTCCCTACTCTGTCTGTGTGGATTAGTGATAGACTACAGTACGTTCCAACTTACGAACAAATTTCAGTTTCATCACCACCGTAGGAACGGAACTGTCAAACCGAGGACCCCCTGTACCAGCAGTATAACAGAAGCAGGAAGCCCTTTGTTTTGAAATCAATTGTCAGCCCTATAGACACAGGTGCTTACCTTGCCACGCATGTAATTATCTGACTGTGATAGGCCGCAATGGCTGTGCAAACATGCGCTCATCCCGTTCTGTCAAGAAAGGCACAATAAATGAATGCCAGCGCTATGTTATGCCTTGCCAGGAAGGCAATGCAAAACAGACTTTCCTATCTGGTCAACTTCATTGGGGGAAGGGGGGCGGGGGGGGGGGGGGGGGGGGGGGTCTCTCTGAGGCCCTCCCAGGCCAGCTGTTGACATTCAGTACCTCCAGCGTGTCCTAAGTCTGCCCCAAGACCTCCTCCACGGAGGTGTCTGAAGTGGCCCCTTTCGGCACCCTCCCGGAAGTGATTAAAGATCTTCTAAATGATCCATGGTTCCTGTGGTCTTGCAGGGGGAGGTGTTAAACCGCGGAGCTCTAGACTACCTCTCAATTATGGATGAAGGCTTGGAGGGGGACGTTGGACCAGGGCGCAAGAGGCTGAAAAAGACAGACGAGGGTCTGTACGCTTGCGACATCTGTGAAAAAACCTTCCAGAAAAGCAGCTCTTTGCTCAGACACAAATACGAACACACAGGTGAGAACACGAAAGATGATTTTTCATTGTTTTTCCCCCCCCTGGAAAGATGGAACACAACATGTGTTTTTTTCTGTTTCAGGCAAGCGTCCTTACGAATGCAAAGTATGCAACAAGGCGTTCAAGCACAAACACCACCTGATCGAGCACAGCCGCCTCCACTCGGGGGAGAAACCCTACCAATGTGACAAGTGCGGCAAGCGCTTCTCGCACTCGGGCTCGTACTCGCAGCACATGAACCACCGCTACGCCTACTGCAGCAAGGATCAGGACCCCGACCAGGAGCACGACGATGTGCCCCCAGAGCCCGCCGCCCTGTCCGTAGAGGACACGCAGACGCCGCAGTCCTTCCTCAGTGACACCAGTCTGGACGGAGCCTCCGAGGCCCCCAAAGAGGACGAAGACGACCAGGAAGGAAGAGCTGAGGAAGAGCCGGTAAACCAAGAAACTCGGAAAGACGAGAGTTGCACTGGAGGAAACCACTTCCATGGGGCGGAGCTCTGGGAGTCCCACACCCAGGTCCAAAATGGAGACTTGGATAAATGTGAACTGAGCCTGGATGCAACAGATCTACCCCGGATACAAACTTGAGAGAATCTGAAATGGCGACGCATTGCATACAGTACATATCCTTTGATAGATGTTTCCTTAATATACCAAAGAAACACATGGCTACAACATGAAGCCACTAAAGCCAAACATGTGACCAAAAACGTATTTTATCATGCATCCTAGATTTTTATGTATAGTGTTTTTTTTATTGTATGCTAAGATAATTCCACCAGGTGAGATTCCAGTGCTAGCAGTGCTAGCCACAAAAGCTAACTTTTATTTTGCCTTTGGAATCCACCCATCCATTTTCTTGAGCGCTTGTCCATCAAAGTCACAGGTGAGCTGGAACCTACCCCAGCTGACTTTTGGCGAGAGAAGTGAGGCCTAATTAATCACACGGCACATTCATTCATCCATTTTAGTTTTTTTTTTTAAAAAGGTATGTTCTCATTAGGGTCGTAGGTGAGCTGGAACCTATCCCAGCTGACTTTTGGCAAGAGAAGGGTTGGTATGCCCTGGACTGGTCACTGGCCAATCGCAGGGTACATATACAGTGCCACCAGAAAGTATTCACACCCTTTCACGTTTTCCACATTTTGCTGTTACAGACCTTTTAAAAAAAAAATACATAAAATATCCCATAATGACAAGGTAAAAACATATTTTCAGACATTTGTATAAATCTATAAAAAATGCAAACATTCAAACATAATAGGTACACACTCTTTGCTATGACAGTCAAACGTAAACTCAGGTGCATCTGATTTCCACCGATCATCCTTGAGATGCTGCGACAACTTGAATGGAGTCCACCTATGTTAAATTCAGTTGATTTAAGATCATTTGGAATGGAACACACCTGTCTGTATAAGGTCTCATAGTTGGCAGTGCATATCAGACCAGAAACCAAGCAATGAAGTCTAAGGAATTGTCTGCAGACCTCTGAGACTGGATTGTGTCAAGGCATGAATCTGAGGAAGGGTACAAAACAATTTCAGCAGCATTGAAGGTCCCGAAAACTACTGTGGTCTCGATTATTCGGAAATGGAAGAACACAGGCCAAGATAACAAAGGAGTGGCTTCAGGACCAGCCTACGAATGTCCTCGAGTGGCTCGGCCAGAGCCCGGACTTGAATCCAATTGAACATCTCTGGAAAGACCTAAAAATGGCTGTCCACCAACGCTGCCCATCCAACCTGACTGACCTTGAGAAGATCTGCAGAGGAGAATGGGAGAAATGCCGCAAAAACGGTGTGCCAAGCTCGTAGAGACATACCCAAGAAGACTTGAGGCTGTGATTGCTGCCAAAGGTGCTTCAACAAAATATGAAGACAACGGTGTGAATACTTATGTGCCTATTATGTTTAAATGTGCACAACTGTCTGAACATGTTTTTACTTTGTCATTATGGGATATTTTATGGAGATTTGTTTTTTGTTTTTAAACTATACTCAAATCTGCTTTACAATAAGTGGCAATAACATAGCAAAATGTGGAAAATGTGAAGGGGTGTGAGTACTTTCTGGCGGCACTGTAGACAAACAAGCATTCCCACTCATATTCTCATGTTCCATTTTGTGACAAGAAATTTCCAATAAAAGCTAACATATGACAATAAAACATACAAGTCCACCATTTTGATCAACGTGCAGAGTCATGCGAGGCACTTTTCTTCCTCTTTTGCCTCGGACGTGAGTCATGTGACCATCTTATCTGCAGCAACATGTTCTGCTATGCAACCGACGTGTCTTCCCTGCCTTCAAATGCACACGCAGAGTGCACACTTAAAAGTACAGTATATACTGTATGTAACAATCAGTATTTTTGTAATGTTGTTTTTTTTCTATTAATGTTTTATTATTATATATTTGTTTGCATGTTTGTGCATATTTGTAATAAATTGTACATATACTTTACCGCCACCATCCCTGTTCTCTGTTGATTGAAGGACACTGGAGCCAGTTCCAGCCGACTTTTGGCAAGAGAAGCGGGGTACACCCTAGACCTGTGGCCAGTCAATCACAGGGCCATATACTGTAAAGCGGAACACCCATTCACACTCACAGTCGTCAATACAGCTAACGTGCAGGTTTTTCTGATTCAGATGGAACCCAGAACCTGTCGACAGACATGCTAACCAAATCTTCACTGTGCTGCCTTAAACTTACAAAAATACATTAAATCCCACTAAATTGGACAAAAATGTATTCCTTTTATTAGGACGCTGCCAAACAGGTCCATGTGGTTTCACAACACAGGTCAAAATGGATTTAAGTGAACATTAAAGGGCTACAACTACTACTACTGTTGTGGACAAATGCTAAACCTTTGAACATATGTACATGTGCATCCCAGGCATAAAAACAGAAGGTCTGTCTGAACAGTGTACAAGGAAGGAGAAGCTCCCGAGGTC
The DNA here is from genome assembly GCF_024500385.1 of Phyllopteryx taeniolatus. Taxonomy (NCBI): domain Eukaryota; kingdom Metazoa; phylum Chordata; class Actinopteri; order Syngnathiformes; family Syngnathidae; genus Phyllopteryx; species Phyllopteryx taeniolatus. The sequence continues at coordinate 24,486,451 of NC_084510.1, forward strand.
CAGACGCACGATTGCTATCCACAAAAGGGAACATGGCGGCCCTGTTGGCACATGGAGTGAACATTGTGTTGTGTGAATGGTCGCGCGGACAATGCCCCGCCCCGCCCCGCCCCACCCCACCTTTGGTTGGCTGCTTCTACATGAATAGTGGAATCTCCAAGCATCAAAACCAGTGGAAAAAAAAAAAAAAAAAAGTTTTTTTGTTTTGTTTTGTTTTTTTGCCCAAGGGTCACATTTGATTTTGGACTAATGGGCCAGGTCATTTGTAGATCAGGTTTAAAAAAGGGAAAAAAAGAAAAAAAAATTAAAAAAAAAAAAAAATATTATTTGTATTATTTCTAATGAATTTAGTTATGATTAATACATTCAAAATTGTTAAATATAGCGCTGTGTAAAATAGTTTATTTTCCTAATACTGTAATTTATTCTTTACAAGAAATCTTAAAATCTATTCAATAAGATGAATGGAAAATGAATACATGTAAAATTTTTCTTTTTTGCTCTTTATAATTTGTTTTATTAATGGGAGTTCTCTACAGTTTTACACAATGCTACCTTGTGCAAGTTGTGAGTAGTTTTACTCTTAAGTTTTTGGAGTGTTAGTTTTGTTCTTGTATAACAAGTTAGTCACATGATGAGTAGTTTGACTTTATTTTAGTTTTATTTTTGACTTAATTTTAGTGTTGAACCTCTCGTTGTACTTGTATTACATGTCATTCAAAGGGTGAGTAGTTTTACTTTATTATAATTTTATTTTACAGTGTTTAACTTGTCTTTATAGTTGTATGACTTGTCAGTCTAAGGGAGAGTATTTATTATTTTTTTTTCTTTTAGCGTTAGTTATACAATATAATTCTCAAAGTGTGGTACGTGTGCCACTAAGGGTTCGCGGGCTCCCTCTAGTGGTACGCAAAAGACTCACTGAATTAAAGAAGCTTCAAATTGTGCATAATGTTACAGTGGCTTCGACTACATTTGAATCCAGTCTAGTATATTTGCTCAGAAGAGCGCAGTTGTATTTACATTTCAAGTATAATACAATTGCATTTAGGACTTATTGTTTTTAAACAAGTCTTTAGGTCCAATTTTATGTATGCGCAATACATTTGAATGGAATCATTATTCAAGCAGGTTTTTTTTTCACAATTGCTTAGAATAAAAAACGCTTACTTGTCCGCTACTGTATTCTAATATTGATCATTGTGGTGAGACTTTGACAGCGAAGTATTTTTTCGAGGTGTAAAATGTTTGAGAACAACTGCAATACAGTGTTTGACTTGACTTGAATGTTCAAATGTTACCTAAAACATCGCCTGTACACTTATTAACGGTTTCACGTGCCTGTTAACGAATGAATTTAATTACATTAGCTGCCATGGGGTAAAAATAATAACATTCAATTCGAACAAGTCGGAAGTAGAAAGTCACGCGTTAGAGGTTGCGGCGTCACTACAGGAGAGCCACAGCGATGCATAGAGGTGTCGGGCGCATGTGTTTCACAGTGGGAAGGTTCTGTCCTGTTAAGTCGACTTCTCTTCGTGGCATCAAGAGAGGAACAGGAAGGTGGTCCGGGAGCTGGGTGGGGAGCCTGGGGACGATTTATCATTGGCTTGGCTTCAGTCAACGAGAATATCAAGGGAGAAGTGACAGCTGGGCTCCACACATCTGCAGTCAAAAGGCAAAAAAAATATGGCAGCTAAAAACGGGGCTTGTTTGACTATTTAATGCTTCGAACTTTTATATGGCAGCCACATGTCTTGCCCTTGTTATCTTTGCGAATGTGGAGGAAAAAAAAAAAAAAAAGATCCATTTGTATGCCGTCCGCTTGGGAGGATCACGAGAAGGAGGAGGCGGCGGCGGCGGCCCTCCTGCCGAAGATGCGCTCGTACTCGTTGAGGATGAGCTCCACCGCCTGGTTCTGGAAAACCATGTTCACCGCCATGTTGCCGTTGTCGACCTCGGGTCGCAGCAGCGTGGGCCCGAACACGATGCCGATGTTCTGGGTCGTCATACGGTTGGCGTCCGAGTGCTCCAAAACGCTGCGGCGCGCACGAATGCACGCACACGCACACACAGACACACACACATGCACACACTAGAATTAGGATTTGTTCAAATTATTTCAATCATTTTCATCAATTCAGGATTTAAATTATTAGATTATTTTAGTTATTAAGAAAAACATGCAAAAATATTGGGGGTGACTTTTGTTGCAATTTTACATTCCTAAATTTTAGAATAAATAGTCAAATATAAACAAAAAAGAACTTTGTTTGTGATTTCCTACCAAATTCTGGTCATGTGCCATATTTATGTTACTGCCTTTTACAGTCCACACATGTGCATTAAATCTTCTAAAATGGTAAAATATTAACTAAATAGTGTTCCATTATTTTTGTATCATTTTATAATAAATTGACTAAATTTCAATGCCATTGCCATAAACCTTTTAAAAGCCCAGTGTCTAAATCATTGAACAAAATTCAAATCCTAGATTTCCTACTAAATTCCCCGAACATTTTGTCTTTGAGTAGACTCAATAGTAAAATATGAACAAAATAAAACATTAATTTTGTATGATTTCCAATTACATTCTGGTGACTTTTTGTTGTTGTTGCCATGTTTACATTACCGCCTTTTACAGTTCACACACGTGCATTAAATCATCTTAAAAATAGTCAAATACGAACTAAATAGTGTTTCACTATTTGTAGGATTTCCTGCGAAATTCTCCTAACGTGTTGTCTTTGAGTGTCATGTTCGAGCTACTAACCTTTACAACCCGCGTCCACATAAACTGAATCACTAAAAAAATTGTATTTACGAAATCGTACTCCCTTTTTACTGCCCATGACTTCCTACTAAGTTCATTTTAAATGTTCATGTGAGTGCCTTTACAAAGCAGATGCCAAAATTGTCTAAACATAGTCAAACCTGAAGGAAATAGTGCTCCACATTTTGGATGATTTCTGACTAAATTCACCAAATTTGAGTGCCATGCTTATGTTACTGCCGTTTACAAACCAGATGTCTAAAATGTTTAAAAATAGTCAAACCAGCAGGAAATAGCGTTCCACTTTTTGGATGATTTCCAACTTGCCATGTTTGTGTCTGTGTGCCTTTTACAAGCCAGATGTCTAAATCGTCTAAAAATAGTCAATGTAGCCAGAATAGTGTTCAAAATGTGGATGGTGAAGTGTTACCTTTGAGTGCTGTTACCTTTAGCAAGATTTCCTACTAAACTCAGAGTGGCATGTTCGTGCTATAAGCTACAAAAGAAATACGAACAAAATGATGTTCCACTTTTTGTACGATTTCCAACTAAATTCACCATATTTGACCGCCGTGTGCCAAAATCATCTCAAAAATTGGTCAAATATGAAGAAAAAAGTGCTCTACTTTTTCTACTAAATCCGCGTGACGTGTTTGCCTTCGAGTGCCGTGTTGACGTAAGTAACTTTACAACACACAACAATCGTCTGGAAATAGTGCTTCACTTTTTCCCCGAAATATCTTGAATGCCACGTTGACGTTATAAGCCTTTAACAAACGAGATGTCGAAATAGTCCCCAAAAATAATCAAATATGAACAAAGTTGTGTTCCACTTTTTGTGGAGTGGCATGTTTGTGTGCCTTTCACCAGTCTACATTTTCTAAAAATAGTCAAATGTTGGCATAACGGTATTAACATTTCGTATCATTTCCTACTAAATACTGGCGATGTGTTGCCCTCTGAGTGGCGTGTTCATGCAAGTGCCTTTTACAACCCAGATGTCCACGCAAATGTGTCTAAATCCGTCTGCTTCCACCTAAGTTGGCGTCTTCTGGAGTGCGTGCTCGAGCCTGTGTGTTCCAGTGTGTGCGTGTGCGTGTGTAGGGGGACTCAGGAATGGGTTGAAGCCACCGCATGAAGCATTCTTCTAAAAATGCCGTTCCCGCCGAGCCGCAGGAGCGGCCAGCAATTGCTCAAAACTTCCACATTAAACAGAGAGAGGAGGGATGAAGGGACGCGGCGGAGGAGAGGGAGGAGGGGCGGCGGCTGAATGCCTTCCAGCAGACGAACCGCGAGGCTCCCGTGGGACCGGCCCTCTCCAGGGCGAGCGGGACGGCGTGGAGGGGGAATGCGAGGATGGGACGGGAGGAGGCTGATAAAAGGACGGAGCGCGCCCACCTGCCACACCCCGGCAGATAGGAGCGCTAACACACACACACACACACACACACACACACACACGACATTAGGAAACTGTGCCCTCTTGTGGCCACATTCCAGTCAAAGTCATGAGGTTCATCCATCCATCCATCCATCCAGTTTCTGCACCGCTTGTTCTCATTAGAGATGCGAATGAGCTGGAGCCTATCCCGGCCGACTTTTGGAGAGAGAAGCGGGATCAATCCAGGATTGGTTGCTAGTCAGTAGCAGGGCACTTATAGACAAACATGCATTCACACTCACGCCTATGGACAATTCCGAACCTTCAATGAAACTAACACGCGTCAATCCGGGGTACAACTGGCTGTGGGCCAAACATGCTAACCGCTAGCGCACGTGCTGCCTCCACAGGTTCATTTACGCCGCAATTAAAAAAAAAAAGAAAAAGAAATGAATATATTCCGATCAACTCGTTGGCCGCAAATTTAATTGTTCTATTATTTTGAGGGAATTGTATGGAAGCAGATACAAGTCTAAGTTGACTGTGTAATAGGAAAGACATTTCGTGAAGGCACTATCTCCATTGCATATTTAGTAGTAGTAGGAAGCATTTATTCAATATTTTGGTCTTCATTTCTTCATGGGTTTATTTACTTTTTATTTGGTTATCACTTGTTTTTGGAATTTTTCACTTACCAATTTGTGTGTGTGTGCGTGTTAGTGTGTACAAACTGATTTCTTTTTTTTTTTTTATACATTTTTAAAATCACTGAATTGGCGGCACGGTGGACGACTGGTTAGAGCGTCAGCCTCACAGTTCTGAGGACCCGGGTTCAATCCCCGGCCCCGCCTGTGTGGAGTTTGCATGTTCTCCCCGTGCCTGCGTGGGGTTTTCTCCGGGCACTCCGGTTTCCTCCCACATCCCAAAAACATGCATTAATTGAAGACTCTAAATTGCCCGTAGGTGTGACTGTGCGTGTGAATGGTTGTTTGTTTGTATGTGCCCTGCGATTGGCTGGCGACCAGTTCAGGGTGTACCCCGCCTCCTGCCCGATGATAGCTGGGATAGGCTCCGGCACGCCCGCGACCCAAGTGAGGAGAAGCGGCTCAGAAAATGGATGGATGGATGGAAAATCACTGAATTAATACATATAATTATTTAACATGTTTACCTCATTTATATAGTTATTTACTTATTTAAATGTATTGCTCATATATACATTTGAATTAAGTAATTAATTTACTTTGGTAATAATTTAAAGTTTTTACCAATTTTATTTATTTCTGTAGCTATATTTAGTTATTGATACATAGTTATACTTGTTTTTTGTTATTTGTTTTACATTTTTACCAATTTTAAATATTTAGTTCTATTTATTTATAAAGTAGTCATTAATTCATTCATGAAGTTATTTACATTTTTACCTAATTTATTTATTGAGTTACTTAAATCTATTTATACACATTTGCATGAATTAATCAATTAATATAGGTATTTATTAGATTAGAAACTTTACTTAGCTATATGCAGTTTTATTATCTGTATCTTATCTATTTACAGTTATTTGTTAAATTTTTTTCCCATTTTAAATATTGAGTGAGTTATATTTATTTATTTGTCCTGTGAATTATTCAATAATTGATTTAGTTATTTTTTAAATTTGACCCAATGTAATGATTTCATGAACATTTTTTATTACATATTTTATTCACATATCTGTTTATAAATATTGTAATTAATTTACAAAGATTTGTTTAGCAATTAAATGCTTTTTTTAAAAAAAATGGCTATATTGAGCTCTTTATATATGTTTTCATTTATTTAGATAGTTATTTGTTTCATAACCTAACCCTTGATTTAACCAGGTAAAAGACCAGTTGAGACCAAGGTCTCATTTGCGAATGACACCTTGAGAGTAAATACCTGCAAATGATACAATCGATGTATCGGTTTCAGCTCTGTATTTTTCCGCCCGCCCCCTAGTTTAGACGCTAATACGCATCTCTGAAGTGTTTTGTGTTTGTTACCGTTTGAGGTGGCGGCAGATGAACTGCAGCGTGTCGTGGTTGGGCTGAGGCAAGCTGTGCACGACGCTCGTCAGACGCTCCACTTTGTCCGCGTAGTCCGACGTCTCTGCAACAACACGGCACCGCCGTCGCTACATTGATAAATGCTCTTTTCCATTTTGCCCCCATTTTCGGATTAATTCTTGGCTCTCAATTGTATTGATCCTTTCATAATTGTGATTTAGTTATGTATTTATTTTTCACATTGTAATTGCTTGTAAACTAAGCCTCAGTCTCAAAAAGCGTTCATCAACTGGACAGGAAATGTCTGTGTTTCAAATGTTTGACATTTTAATATTCTGCAGTGAGACTATATAAATGGCCACAAAGTCATTCGTTGTTTAAGGAGATATATGAATCATTACAATTTAAAAGTGCCTTAAACATGTATTCATTTTGCAGGCATTTGTATAATGTTATTGTTTGAGGAGTCTAATTGATGTGTTTTGCGCATATGTGACGTTCACAGTGAAGCTGCTGCCGTTTTGCGATCGTCAACTTCAGAGTCCGGAAGTGGTGCAATTTTGAGTTTCAAAGTAAGAGGGACAGCCGGAAGTACTCTCGTTTGCTGCTTGAATGTTGTTATTTTACATCGTTTTGATACACTAGAATAGAACGCCTTTTATTGTCGCAATACAAAGATCACTTGTACTTGGACTTACTGAGCCTATATTGTGTGGTTGCCTATTTGTACTATTTTGGCCTTCTTTCTTAAAAAAAAAAAAGACACACACACACACACACCGCACAACTAAACATTTACAAGCACAACAAAAGAGTATTTGTATTAAACTAAAAAACTGAAATAAAGGAGATAAAGTCACACATATTTTGAAATTTGCAAGTATTTGCACAAATGCCCGTTAACGGTATTCCATTAAATTTGTGTACCTAGAGTATTATTTAGTTATGTGTTCATTTTAATGTTACTGCTAATGGAGCGGTCCGGTTCACGTGATTTGTGCATGGGTGGTAACATCACAGTGGCTGGAAGAACGAAGCTTGTGATGCAGTTGGTGCAAGACTGTAAAGATTATAAATGTAATGACAAGTGAGCAGCGACACACAAGTACGCACGTATATGTGCCCTGTTAACAGTGTTTTACACAACGTTAAGTACTGAAAGATGTGGCGGCATCCCAGTTCAAACACACAATGTTGGAGTTCCTGCAGTGGAAACGCACTAGTGGACTCAAAAGGTGATTGGATGATGCGCAGCGTCCACTTACTGACGGTGTCCACCACGTCGCTGAAGAAGCCGTAGGGCACCAGCGGCTCGGGGAGCTCGCGGAAGAAGAGTTTCAAAGCTCCCGTGATGACGTGGATGTCCTCCCACTCACTCTCGTCCAAGTTGAGCTTCTCCTCTGAGAGAGAGAGAGAGAGAGAGAGAGAGGAGAGAATTTGAGCACAAGAGTTGGAAGGAAACGGCGCCCGCCGACGAGGCCCAACAGTGAGGCTTGTAGCTGCTGCAGCGGCGGCGGCAGCGGCGGGGGGAAAAAAGATGCTGAGTGAAAGCAAGAGAAGGCACAAATGCACAGTAAAAATATTACATACAATATAATATTCAAAGGGCAGGCCTTTTTGTTTCCTCCACCAGGTGGCAGCCTTGGCCCACGGCAAGTATAGCAGAGATGCCTGAGGGACATTCAGTGCTTAACAAATGTATTAGACCCTAAACCCGTCATTTAAAACTATCCAGAATGATGGCGTGCTTTAATGCGTCGTACCATTTCAATTCCAGCGCACTCCCCACATTTTACTATTTTGGGCAGGAATTATGAATTTCAAATGGAATTCACTTTTTCACCTGCAAATTTGAACTAAAACATGAAAAAAAAAAAAAAAATCCACAAAATGGCTGAGCAGAGATTCAAACCCTCTTACCTGTGAGGCAATGGCCATGCTGCCCATTTGCAGCGCTGTTAATTGTTGTCATTGTAAAAGCTTACATCGGGTAGTGGTCTAATACATTTGTTAACCAGAAAAACCGCTGGAGCTGGTGTGTGTGTGTGTGTGTGTGTGAATGCACGAAAGAAGCAGGACGGGGCAAGACGAAAAAAAAATATTTTGTTGTCCATTCAGGTCTACCTTGCACCAACTCTGCTGGGAACATGTAACGGCCATCAGTGGTCACTGCCCGCTCTGAAAGAACCACAAAGTCACTCAGCGGGCTTGCCCCCTTCAGCGAATGGATAACATTAGAAAATATGATTTAAAAAAAAGAAAAATAAAATCATCATATCATCAATATGAGAGATTTGTGTGTTAAACCAACCAATTGAATCCATATTGACGAGCTGTTTTAGTTCGAGTCTCTGCAGCGTTTTACCAGCCAAGGAACCGTATTTGGTCGCGTTACCTACTGTAAACAACTAAAATAAAATAAAGCTACCCAACCTTTGAAGACATGTAACGGAGCGCAATATTGCCACCTAATAAGTGTATGTACATTATCATCTGTTTGTTGCGTTGTCGTATTTTACGAAGCAGCCGGACCCTTTCCTATGTACAGTGGATAGAAAAAGTCTACACACCCCTGTTCAAATGCCAGGTTTTTGTGGTGTAAGACCAAGATAAATCATTTCAAAACCCTTTCAACTGTTAATGTGGCTTATGACCTGTACAACTCAAGTGATCTTTTCAAGTGGCGGAGTAAAAATAAAACAACTGAAATCATGTGGTTGTACAAGTGTGCACACCCTCTTTTAATTGAGGATGTGGCTATGTTTAGAATTAAACAATCACATTCAAACTCCTGTTAAATGTGAGTCAGCAAAAATCTGCCACCATTTAAAGTGCCTCTGATTACCCCAAATAATTTTCAGATGTTCTAGTAGGCTTTTACTGACATTTCTTGTTGTTGTTGCTAACTGGTATTTGGATTTGTTCATAATTCCCTCCACGTCGCCTCAGGCCAGAGTTCCAACTGAAGAAAAACAGCAACATCAACATTTTTCTTAATTTCTTGGTGAAAAATGTACCGTAATTTCTCGTGTATAATAAGCACCCCTAAAGTTGACCTAAAAATTCTGGAAAACCCTTCTACCTATATATAATGCATTTTTACAATGCATGATTTTGCTTCTACCCATATGATCAAAACATGAAGTATTCTCAGTATTTTGTTAGTTTTTTTTAAAGAATTCTTCTGTAGTTAAGCACTTTATTTGAGCACATAACACTTTCTTTTTTATTTACTTGCTCTTATTTTGAAATTCACAACCCTACTTTTATTTAGTAAATGAGAAAACACACAGTGGTGCTCATATGTTTGATGACCCAGGCGGAATTTGTAAGATGGGTACAATTCTTTAAAGAAAATATGAAGGACCAGCCGAAACACATTTAATTTTATTTTAATGGGATTCAAATTAAAAGGTCAAGCATTTCAGAAAAGCGTTATCATTAAACAAGACATAACCATAAAAGAAATTATGATGGTTGTTGTTCAGTCATCAGTCATATTTAAAAAAACATTTCACAAATTCTGTCAGGGTATGTAAACTTATGAGCACAACTGTACATATAGGCAGTCATACGTACGTACCCCTGTCGGATTGGAATGAAAGTGTAGGCTACACCTTTTTCATAACCACTAGGTGGCGGTGGCATATTAGAATGAAAGTTTACACCTTTCTCATAACCTCTAGGTGGCGGTGCCATATTGGAATGAAAGTGTCCAGCTTTTTCATAACCTCTAGATGGCGGCATACATTTATAGAACGTGAAAGTTTTTTCCATTTTCCCCTATACCTATGTGTAATTTGCACTATTGACTTTTGACATTTTTTGGGGGAAAACAAAATGCACATTATACATGAGAAATTACAGTACGTCTTAATGAAAGAAGTAGCCAATTGGGGAAATTCTGCGCTGGAACAGAATGCCATTGTAGTTCACTGAGGAAGTAAGTACCATGTGTAAAAATCAATAATAACAGGTGAAAAATCATGTAACGTACTGTAAAAGGTCTAAAAGGTTATCCAGCGATGCATTCAAATTAAACTGCCAGAATCCGACATAATAGTAAATAATGACACCAGGAACCGGGAATGTTTGTGACCTACTGAGAAATTTTACTTACATAATGGCCATTATTTATAGCATTGCTATTACAAGAAACCTAATAGTGACCCAAGAGTTTTGAGCACTACTGTCTGTACGTCATTGCACTTTTAAAGAATTGAAGGCTCACTGCAAGCATGAATCCTCACCGTGGTTGACCAGGTAGCGTAGTTTCTGAATGACCGCCAGGTTCCCAGAAACCCTGTAGATGCCGTCAGTGTCCAGTCCTGCCGCGACATACCACAGCACACAAAATGGGAATCTTCGATACCACTTTTTTCAGACCAATAACAGTACGAGTATTCAAAGTTGAGTACTTACTGATAAAGAGTACAGATACCACTAGTACTTTTGATACATACAATTTAAATTAACACACATTGACAGATAATTGTAAACAAAGACCTTTCTTTCTTTCTGACACAGATGATGATTCGCTGACGTGTCTAATCACCCCAGTTTAGTACCAACTACTGGTAAGGAGGACTCACTCCATGTCAGATTATTATTATTATTAACTATTGGCTGGTATCGGCAGCCTTCATGAGTACCCGATACCTAGAAATAAGGTCGGTATCGCCCCGATACAGATACCTGGGTATCATTACTCACCCTTCCCTAACACAAATCATATAGTTTTCTTTTTAACTGAAATGGGAAACACAAAGTCCATTCATCCATCCATTTTCCATACCGCTTTATCCTCACAAGGGTCGCGGGCGGGCGTGCTGGAGCCTATCCCAGCTGTCATCGGGCAGGAGGCGGGGTACACCCTGAACAGGTCGCCAGGGTTTTCTCCGGGCACTCCGGTTTCCTTCCACATCCCAAAAACATGCGTGGTAGGGTGATTGAAGACTTCTATGTGCCCTGCGATTGGCTGGCGACCGGTTCAGGGTGTACCCCGCCTCCCGCCCGAAGATAGCTGGGATAGGCTCCAGCAGGCCGCGACCCTAGCGAGGATAAGTGGTAAAGAAAATGGATGGATGGATTCTCCTTTTGATTATTGGCTGAATATTCGAATAATAATCACCCCCACACACTTATTTTGTTAACATCCATTTTATTCCCGGACTTCAATCGTTAAACTGCATATGTTGGTACTGAGTGTATGGTATGGATTTGAGACAACCAACTGCTAAACATTAAATGGTTAACTATTGCGATTAGCATTGGCGGGCTAGCGACCATTTTAGGTCAAAAAACGCTAACTACCTTTCAGCTTATTCATACTTATCATGTTACAGTCTATGCACATGACACATCTAACAGTGTCTTAAAAATTACTTAAAAACATTCCTTTGTCGTTTTGGCAAAGTTTATCAGTGGCCCAATACTGCAATCGTTTGCAATAAATGTCCATATGAAACATTGGTTCCGGCGGCGCAAACATGCCTCCGGGCGGAACTTTTTTTTCTTTTTTGGGCCCCGGCGGAGCTTTGAGGCAGAATGTGGCGACCTATTATTGAAGTCAACTTAGTTGAGTGATTTGATTTTTTTCCCCCCCCCCAGCCCTACTTAAATGGGAAATAAAAAAAAGAGGAATCAATGTCCTTGGCAGAGGTGATAAGACCAAGACTGCCTTGAAAGGGACAAATATCAGAATATGCATTTACTCCTACACTAGGCTGAGTCTCAGGGAGTTGTAAAAATTGCCCTGCAGAAAGGCACGTCATCTATATTTAATCTCATGGCAGAAATAAAGTAAAAAGCCTCTTTATTTCACTCGTGGGCCAAGGGACTGGCCCGCCGCTGCGCTTTACCTCGCTTCTCCACAGTCTCGGCGCAAAGCCTGACGAAGCGAGGCACCGTGCTCTTCTCCCGCTCGCACAGCATCTCCAGACGACAGCCGAACACCTGATCTGATGGGCAGCGACACACACACAGAAACCTTTCAGAACCACTGAGCACACACAAACCTCGATTTGCTGTGCTCAATGTTTCAACTACATGCTAAAAGCAGAGTTGACCTGGAGGCAATCCATGTACTTTACTACAGAATGCCTTGTAGTATATATTCACTGGTCACATCATTAGGTATGCCTGCATAATCGTATGCACGGTTTACCCAAACACTTGCAGACCAAAACTACAATGTGGTTCCTACCACAGGACCTTAACTTACTAAAGCAGTGGTTCTCAAACACCAAGTTAGGGATGTTGGATCCTACTTCTTTCAGACCAATACCAGTATGAGTACTCACTCTTGATTACTCACTGTGATATATATATATATATATATATATATATATATATATAGTCCCGTATTTTGGCTATTTGGTCCTCCAGAGAGTGACTCTCTAACATAGACTGAGTACAAGTGTCAATTTCATAAAAAAACAAACAGAACAAAAAAAACCTTGGTTTTGTCATACGAGTACTGACAGCAAATTCTGTTTTACCCAGTTCTGTATCCGCATATTCTTTTATATTTAAAATATTGTTCTTGTTCATTGCGAGAGACAAGCCTCACAGTCGAGAAGTTCTGGGTTGGAATCTCCTGATAAGTTTTACTTTGGATGGTTTTTATTTCCTGTTTGAAAAGACTCACTTTGTGAGTTGCTCTTGAGTTGCGATGTAGCCCGTTACATTCAATTCTCATGCTAGCCATAAATGTTTCGTTATTTTTAAAATCCTAAACACAAGAGGAAAGTCATTATTTTTTATTTGAGTAAAAAAACAAACAAACAAAAAACACATTTTGCGGAGACATTCTTCTCATCTACAGTTTGTTTCCAAATAAATTAATGACACCAAATAGACACCAACCAGATGAGGTAATGTACCTTTAATAAGCCCCTTCTCCTGCAGGGCCTGAAGAGGAGGCCTCTTCAGAATGAGTTTCTTCAGCCGGGTTTTAACTCTTTTCTTCTCCGTGTTCTCCAAATTGGACGCCGAGCGAGGGACTGTGAGGGGAGGAAAGGATGGGGAGGAAGAAGTAGAGGAGGAAGAAGAGGAGTAGAAGAAGGAGGATGAGGAGGTCAGTGCGGGATGTCCCAGCAGATGCGAGGGAATGGTGGTGAGGATGAAAAGCGGGAGGGCCGGGCGATGCCGGAGGTGCGACGAGGCCGACGGGGGGATGAGCTGCCACGGCGGCCACGCTAAAATGTAAGCGGGTTGGATGGAGGAGAGGATGGAGGAGAGGATGGTGGGATGTAAGAACCCTGCGTGGAGGTTGAGAGAACGTCATGATGATGATGATGATGATGAAGACAGTAGTACTGCACATTTTAGAGTGGCCTTTTATTGTGGGCACCTTTAAACAGACCTGTGCAATAATCATGCTATCTTATCAGCATCTTGATATGCCACACCTGTGTGCTGGATGGATTATCTTGGCAAAAGAGAAGTTGCTCACTAAAACGGATTTGAGAGAAATATGCTTTTTGTGTACATAGAAAAGTCTTAGTTCTTGGAGTTCAGGTCGTGGGAGCAAAAACAAAGGTGACATTGATTTTGTACAAAATGTACTTAAGCTGGAATTTGCATCTTAAAGAAACAAACACTTTTTTTTTTTTTATCACATATCTTAAATTGACTTAATTGACTGTCTGTTGTACTAGAGCGGCTCCAACTACCGGAGACAAATTCCTTGTGTGTTTTGGACATACTTGGCAAATAAAGATGATTCTGATTCTGATTCTGAAAACTGTCTTTCTGACCTGACAGCAGAATATTATTAAAAGGAGCTTTTTTTGAAAAGTCTTCCCTCTCTGGCCCCATTTTTGAATGCCAATATTTCTGTCACTTTAGGTAGGCATAAGAAGCACTTTATCCCTTAAGAAGAGACTTTCAAGCCAATGTTATGAAGATGGCTGGGGAAAATGAAACGAAGTAAAAGTATACATATTTTTAGGAATGTGTGGAGTACAAGTGAAAGTTCCAGAAATGTAAATAAAGATACAAGAAATTCTCCTCAAGTACAATCATTAATGTACTCCATTATATCACAAGACTGTGACAGAGTGGAGGGAGGAAGTGAAGGCGACGTGAAGGGGCGGATGCCCCAAAAAAGGCAAGCGGCGGCACTTACGAGACGTTCTCCTGTCGTCCTCGTCGCCGCTGTGGTCCAGCATTTCCACGCTGCCCGCCCTCCTCAGGGAGTACAGCAGCACGTTGTCTAGCGGGTTTTCACGGTCCTAGGAGAACCACAATAGCATCAACCAACAAACTTTATTTCAACAAATTTGTTATTAATTGCATGTACACATATTCATATTTTCTGCGATTAGCTGTCAACCAGTCCAGGGTGTACACTATCCCCTCACTATTCTCAGAGGACAAGGACCGAGGCCGGATGCGAATACCCAAATAAATAAATACATTTTAAAAATCCTAGAAAAAAAAAACAGCAACCCCAAAAACATTTAGAATTGTTCACCCACATAGTCACGATTTTCCATTATTTTCTTAAAAGCTTCTTTGTGCTCAGGCCAAACCCTTATATAACATAAAACTAGTACTTTGGCATCATCCTGTGGACGATGAAACTATGTTGAATTGAGGGGAGGCGCTTCATTTATTCAGACCATATCCCTCTCTAATGGGGAAAGTAGTGCTGAGTATAGGACAAAAACGCAAATAAGTGAATTCGTGAATAGCCAACCGCGAATAGGCGGGGTTTCACCGTATTTGCGTGAGATGGAACCACGCCCCAAAACCAAGCCATTTGAACCAAAACGTCTCCTTTAAATTGAATTGAGTTTATGAGCCCATTCAATGAGCTTTGAAAATTCTGTAGTACTAAAAGCAGTGTTCTCCCGTCCCTCACCAGCCTGTGAATGACGTTCTGGATGGTGTGGTACCACTCCTTGATCAGAGAGTCCGTCTCTGACTGCAGCAGGAATTCGTTGCCCGTCACTGTCCTCAGCTGGAACACACACATTTGCAAACACAATGTCGTACCATGTCTGTGAAATAGTAGCATTTATAAGGCCTCCATCTTGGTTGCTTACCTTGAAGACGTTCTTCTTGCTGGAGAGCTCATTGGCCCAGTGCAGCTTGGCTCCTCTTAGGTCAACGCTGCTCTCGGGGCGACTGTTTCCTGGTTTCTGTTGTCATAAAATAAACAGACCATAATTCCAATCTGACACCTGTTTGTTTTTTTAAGTAAGCAGATACTCTTTACCATGTCTACTTGCCTAAATACTGTTGTTGCCTTCTGGTGTGCCCGCCTTGGCCACCAGGATGTAATATACAATGATAAAATGACTACAGTCATGCCGACACAAACGAAAAAGAATAGTATTTCTTCTACTTCTACTCTGACGCAGTAAGATGCTATAATATTAGTCATTTTCGTGGAGGATAAAGAGTATATGCCTGTGAGTATTGTTATATTATCTGGCTAGCATCTACATGTGTTGCTCCACCATTTGTGTTCAAATATCCACTGCTTCTAAAACCGCAACTATCAATGCTAACCGTTAGCATGTCAATGCCATTTTGCATTGTTTGTTACCATTAAGCTAAGCGGACTTTCCCAAAGTTAAAGCAAACGCTAAGTGGTTGTTTTAAATACACAAAGTACAATTCTCTTCGTTTGATGTTTAGTTTGACAGTAAACTGGCAATAAACAGCTTGAAGCCGATTTTTTTTTAAGAATTCTTCACTATCTACCAAACTGCTGCTTGGTGTGGAGTGAGTTGACTTCACTGCCACCATACAGCGTTTGTATCTGAAGTTTGCGCTCGCAAGTCAAAGCAAAAAAAAAAAAAAACTGTCCCAATGACGGCTCGTATCTCAAAAAAACTTAAAGTCGGGTCACTCGTATGTCAAGGCTCCACTGTGTTCACCACAAGTGCTTTGTGAGGTCTTACCCAGCTGGAAGGCGTCTGTGATTTTGGATCTTTGAAGAAAACCAAGCTGTTCCCGACCAACACCACCCAGGATGGACTCCAGTTTTTTCTACAACACAACACAATGGATTCAGCCAACTGCCCATCACAAGTGTTGCTTCTGTTAAGCCAATGTAACATTGATACGTTTCAATCAGATTGTGCTGTTTGACAAGGGCTCTGAGTGAAGATGTAGCTGACCTTTATGAACCCTTCTCATTCCTCCATAAAGTGTTTAACTTAAAGTGTTTTATTGTTGGTAACATTCATATTAGACTTCTGCTCATACTTGCGTGAGTTTCCACTGTATTATTAACGACTAAACATCTCCACTATTTGTCACCTGAGTTTCCGACCTCCTTCTGCAATCTTGGTCTTGTTCAAGAGGCCAGCTTTCTCCAACTCCTGGAAGGGAACATATGTCAAATTATCCTGGGGCTCTGGAGTGCCTGCCCAACCAAGGCGGCTAATTTACATTATACCATCCCCACACTAAGTTTCTCAGCCCGTGATTGGGCAGGCAGGCTGGGGAATGATCCGCCATGTTCAAGGACTACACTGAAATACTATCGTGTCAAAGCCAAAAGGCCCCATCGTACATGGGGGCAGGGTGACAGGGTGATGGAGATTGTTCTTGTAATAATTATTTTTTAATATGGAGCTCTTTTACATTTTATAACAAAATACACAAAATATATTCAGAACTATTTTCCAGAACGAGATAACTACATTTAACCCATTTACTGTCATGGATGTGTAGATTAATCAACTGGAAAACAAACGTTTACTGCCAATGACGAATATATTCGTCAAGTATGTTTTTCAATGGGTAGGCATGGAAGAGGGTCTCGCCCAGCTTGTTCAAGCGTATATGTAACTGTAATGGCATATAGATGCCAGTAGATGGCAGCATTGCATCGCTTTGGATTTTCTTTTGAGTCGAACCTATACGTTATCTTGTCATGAGGGAGAGAAACGTCAACATGTTAGAAGTCGGACAAGGTTAGGCACCTGACACTCGAACAGAGTATGTACAGTATATATATGGTATAAACAGAGTATGAGGAAGACTTGGAAAAAAAGTCAACGACATTCACCTCAGGGTCACTCATGGCACTTTTTTTTAGTTGTTTATCTGTAAATTACGACTCTTTCTTTTGGTCGTTTCGGTGCTTATATTGTGACAACACAATATTCTGTGAGTCTTGAAAGATCAGCGAAAATGCTCTGAAATAGCTTGATGGAGTTATAGCATTTTGGAAGAGAGTTCTTCATATGTATTTAGTTTTAAGTGCACCTTTACTACTACTGCTTCATATAATGTTCTGGAAACTTTATTTTCAGTGAGTTTACATTGATAGGTGCATCATTTGGGAGTGGGGACAAACTACTTGTAAATTTCCCACCGCCCGCTTGATGTGAGGAACAAAAGACGTCCTTGAAAAATTTACTTCAACACAAGATGGAATAAACGGGACATTTGATGTGAAAGTAAAAAGGTGGTGTTTTCCCCTCACCGGAGTATCGCCATCGACGTCTGGAGAGCTCTCGGGAGACGGCGGCTCCACAACGATGTTGGTCACGTTGCACGAGTAGTCTCGGCACTGCCGGGCCAGCTGAAAAAAGAGGAAAAGGTGTTTTCTGTGGATTTGTAAGCTTGAATAAAAAAACATAGGCATTAATGGGCTTCGCAAGGTGGTGGATACCTTGCCGTTCTCGGACAGGATCATGGACTGCGAGTGTGAAAGGAGTTGCTTGGCGTCATGCGGGGTGGCAGAGTCTTGACACGGGGGGCCGGTGTTTCCGAGCGCCATCGTGCAAATTGTGTCGGAGGAGGCGGCGCGCTGCATGCTCTTCACAAACACAGGCAAGGTGCAACGGGGAAAAAAAGCAAATAAAAGATCATGATCATGTTATTGTATGTAAATTATTACAAATTCCACGAGTGTGATTTGTTTTTAATTTGTCGTCTTGTGTTGTTTTTTGTGTGAAACCACAACAGAAGGGTACTATCTATTACCGTAATTTCTTGTGTATAATGCGCACCCATGTATAATACGCACCCCCAACGTTGACCTCAAAATTCTGGAAAACCCTTCAAGCTACGTATAATGCATTTTTACATTGCTTCTACCCATCTGATCAAAATGTGAAGTATTATCTGTATTTTGTTAGTTTTTACAAATAATTATTCTGAAGTTAAGCACTTTATTTGAACACATAATATTTTCGTTTTATTTACTTGCTCTTATTTTGAAATGAACAGCCCTACTTTTATTTAGTAAATGAGAAAACACAGTTGTGCTCAGATGTTTGATTACCTATCCAGAATTTGTAAGATGTGTTCAATTCTTTAAAGAAAACATGAAGGACCAGGCGAAACACAATAAATTTCATTTTAATGGGATTCAAATTAAACTGTCAAGCATTTCAGAAAAGCATTATCATTAACGAAACATAACCATAAAGAAATTAATGGTGGTTGTTGTTCAGTCATCGGTCATATTTAAAAAAAAAAAAAAAAAAAAATAATTTCACAAATTCTGCCTGGGTATGTAAACTTATGAGCACAATTGTACATATATGCAGTCATAAGTACCCCTGTCCTATTGGAATGAAAAGTGTAGGCTTCACCTGTTTCATAACCTCTTGGTGGCGGTAGCATACTAGAATGAAAGTGTACAACTTTTTCATAACCTCTGGGGGGCGGTGGCATATTGGAACGAAATTGTACAACTTTTTCATAAACTCTAGATGGGGGCATACATTTATAAAATGGTAGTCTTTTTCCTTTTCCCCTATACCTATGTATAATGCGCACTATTGACTTTTGACATTTTTTGGGGGAAAGAAATGCACATTATACATGAGAAATTTACGGGAATCCATAAGGGTTGCTGATGAGCTGGAGCCTATCCCAGCTGACTTTTGGCGAGAGGAGCGGAGTAAACCTGGACTGGTTGCCAACTAATTGCAGGGCACATATGGATAAATAACCATTCACACTCATTTGTACCGGTTTGAACTCTTACTTTTATTTGACTTTCGAGACAGCGAATATGGGTTATACTCTAACTTGTACCATTTTTGGGCTGCTTTTCAACTGCATTATACTTACTCTCTTTAAAGTGACATACATAATGTACCAACAAATGCTGCAATCGCATACAATCGTGTGCATATAGTCACACAAACTGGAACCTTTCATGCAGAGGCAGCCATAATCAAGTACTTTTCCCCAATTCCAGTAACCTACTTCTCTCAACAATCACACCATACATCCCAGAAACTTGCAACTCTTCATGCAAGGGAGATTAAGCAACTAAGAGTTAAGAGGAGTCTTTTACAACAGAGACTTTAAACCAAATGCACCCACACCCCACTGTGATGCAACATGTAGCACTAAGAGCTGCTTGGGTAACAGCTTTTTTTTCTTCTTAACACCATGAGTTGCGATTTCACCACTTTAATATGCATAAATGCTGATCTCCTGGAAACTAAAGCGTGTACCTGGCGTTACTTGAATGCATTCTGGAAGAATTCACTGGAGAAACACGGCTGTCGCAAAGCTAATAATAAGGGCTCATTGATTTTCATGAGATGATCTCCTCAAAAGCCCCCATTTCAGTCCTCCCCTCATGGCCCCGCAAAGGAAATAAAGTACAGTCGGTATGGACTAAGGGCTAGGCGGGGGAAAAAAAAAAAAAAAAAAAAAACTCACTTAAAGATCCCCTTCCATCATTTTTAAAATGTTATTTTTAATGTCTGATGTCCTTTAATTGTGTTTGCAAGATAATTTGCGTTGGAAATGCCCAAAATGTCTTTTTTCAAGCTATAATAGTTGGTCTTTTCCGCCTGGCATTTGAGACGGCAGGATTCGTCATTATCATGCGACACACTGAACATGCATTCGCTTCATTTTCGCCACATCGATATGCTCCTCCCTCCTCGGTCCTCTTCAGCAGGTCGCCGACACACTCGCTTCCGGCGACGGTGTGCTTTGAGTGGCCGCAGTCAGCGCGACCGCTCAACCCAGCTGGTTACTTCGATTTTTTTTTTTTCTTCTTGTATCTCAAATCAAATTCCAGTAATCGTTCTAGACGCCCATAAAACACAGACAAAAATATTGTGCATTCTAATAAGAAATATAGCACTCCACAGTATTGTGTATTTTAATAAGCTCGTCCACCTCTAGCTCCTCTCTGTTCGCAGTCATGTTGTTAGTGTAAGCAGAGCACTTCAGCAGGGACACACTTTAAATGATAGATGCTTAAAAAAAAAAAAAGAAAAAAAAAAGGTCATCCTGAAAAATACATTCAAATTAATTAATACAAATTGAATAATCGCAGAGCCCTAATATGGGCGTAAAATGATTCATGCTGGTGTTTGGTTTGTGCACACACAATATGAAGTAAAAAACCTTCTCCAATTTCAGAAGTCTTAAGAACCTCTTTCTTTCCCCTCCTGCTGTGCTGAGAGAACATCACGAGCTGGTACAAAGCGCCATCTATTCTTTTGTGTGCAAGGTGAAATTCAAGGTGTTCCCTTTTTGCAGATGAAAGTGCGGAGAAAGACGAGAATTTCACCTGTTTCATCCGCCAGCTGCCGCTGTCTGTGTTCCTCTGGTGACTCCCAAACAGGAAATCAGGTGAGAGCTAGAATAAAGACAGAGAGGAAGTTTCATTTGTCGTGCAAGGGACAACGGCAAATGTAAAAACAGGGAGCTGACTAAAACTGAGTATACGGAAATACTTAAAGGAGATGTATGGAAAATGTATTTTTTAATTGCTTATAAACAAATAGTGGCATCTCTAGAGTGCCTACCCACCCATCAAGTATGAAATTCAACAACCCAGTAAAATTTCTGAAATTTCTGTGTGTGAACAAACTGTTCTGCACTTCCAGCCCCACTGTTAACCTAATAACCACCACGAGTTTCTGCGGTGAAGCGACAGCCAGAGTCTGAAACACTTTCATGCAGAAACACCCAAATCCCACCCGGGTGCCACGCCCCTGCTATCACGCCAAACAAAGGCAAACGGTAAGTGGAGCTCCATTGAGTTTTGTTGGATGCACAGATTAGCATTAGCTAACAGTATTATCTTCTGATAAGCACCACTTGATACATTTTGAAGAAAATTGCCAAAGTAAAATATTCCTCATTTCATGACTTTTGTGAGTATGTTTTTTTAAGCCGAGTTTTTTTTTTAAGTGTACTGCGCACATCCTGCCAGTTGAAAGTGCGCTGTGGCGAAACACTGTAACGACTTACACACAAACACACTGAAAGGGTGATGAGAACACAACCAAACAGTTGAAATTATTCGCTGTATTCCGTTCCATTGAAGACTATGTGTAGAAAGACTTACTGCAAACGTGTTCATCACCACCGAGCGTTCCGAGGCCCAAACTCTCGTCTCGCTCGCCGCTTTGCGTCGCCTATGCGTCGGCACCCCTTTTCACGCCGCATTTCAAAGAAGGACAAACTGTCTCGTCTCTTCTTCCTCGCTGGGCTGGCCCGACTTCCCCATTGTAGGGGGAAGCTGTTTTTATCAGCACGTACAGCGAGCACAAGCAGGAAGGTGCGGACTCAACTCTACCACGGTGACGGCAGCGACATCACCATGGCGACCGCAGCGCAATGGCTTGCATGGTGCCAAGGCTTGACCTGTGCGGAACTTGCCCTCTAAATTAGTATCGTAGCAGAAACATGTCAAAAAGAGACCTCCCTCAAGTTCATACGAGCCATTAAGAACTGCAGTGGGCTAGCTCCATTTTTGTCATTTTTAAGTTACCGTTCAATGCAGAATTGAAGGCATATCTTCATATCTAGCATAGAAATAAAGGCCTACATTTCAGATAATATAGCCAAGTCATTTGGGACACTATTTTGGCCCTGCAAAGACCACCAATCGGTATATATTGCACAAGGAAACTTTGCAACTACGGAACCAAGCTGTCTTTTCCTTCAAGTGCCGTCAGTACTATCCAGGTTGGTGGTGGCGACCAATATTTCACCATTTTGATGACATGATAATGCAATATTCTCCACCGTCAAAAGGCCCTTTCTAATGCATTGATGGGAAAAATAGGACCCTCCTTGTTAGGGGAGAGAAAAATAAGATGTAAAACAGTCCAACGAGAATAGAATTTAGACCAGATTTACTCCAAAAATCTTAGGAATGTTTCACCCAAAAAGGTGGTGAACAATGCACATTTCTTTTGATTTCTTTTAGGAATTTGCCCACCCCACCAAAAACAAAATAAAAATTTAAATAATCAATCAAAAAATGTCTCTTAACCTTGCAATTAATATTTGCAGAGTGTTAACGAAAATTATTTCTAAAATTTAATGCGATTAGGAATGTGACTGCGAAAATGTGAAAACAAATGAACAAGCCTTAGTGTCTTTGCATCATCCCGGACAGGACTGACTGATGAGATCTTCTTTGGTCTCCTTCTTTCCAATTTAATTGTGAGACAATTCTCAATCTAATTGTCAATGGGTTACTGATTTGGGCTTTGGACAGATTTAACTTTGTTGACTCCTTGCGAGTGTTCTCATTTTGTATTTGTGTGTTTGACATTTGAAAGTGCATCAGCGACAGTGTCTCTCCATACACATCCTTGGGATGGGAATTGAAAAAGTTTTTTTTTTTTTTTTTTTTTTTAAATCCAATTCATCGAAAAAATAATCGATAGCATAATCACTAATCGTTAGTTGCAGCCTCAAAGTCAAGGTCCCACTGTACATGAAAGCAGATAAGAAGTACAATTAAATGGACATGCATATGTAAGAATAGATCACCAGTATCATTACATGCAATATATTAATTCAGTAGAGTGCACAGTTTAATGGGGTTAAAATAGACAGCATGTGGACTATGAATTATTATTATTATCATTGAGTCATGTGACACACATACACAGAACACTGCATTTGACTGAGCTCCTGCCTTGTTGGTGCATGTACTCAACAATGTAAAGTGACATATATGGGTCAATGCACCTCATACTACCTTGACAGGGGAAATCGCGCCTCTTGATGGGGTATTTCTTTTTCATGCCATTTGTTTTTGATGAGCGTTATAGGCGTTAATACGATATTGATGCCATGCTGATGCAATCAGATGATGCGAAATGCTCATTTAGGACAATGAGGATCAGCCCTGGGATTGTTTGGTGCATATAGATGTCTGAGGCTATTAGGGCATTTACCTTTTCAACCTACATAAAGTGATGCTAAATCAAACCCAAAACACATCATTGTGTGTGTGTGTGTGCATACTGTTTACATGCTATCAAAAGTCATGAAATGCATTTGCAGGGGTCATGAAGAGGTTCAAGTCAGATGAGTGATTTAGATGTAGCAATATTTTGGGTTTTAAAATACTCGCAGGGTCTAATGGCTTCTGCTGGTCCGGATCCGATCAAAGAGGCATTACCTCGTTATTCCCTGCAGGAGCGTTAGCCCGTAGTAAATGCGTCACAGGCGCAGTTAGTCAGTCAGCAATGATGGGGCAACTACGGAGAAGTAATCCTACTTTTTAATTTAGCTAGGTTCTTAATCTGGTGCAAGTTCAGTGCTTCTGTGCACTCTGGATGAGCCTGACAATGACTTCGGAGGCTCAGTAATGTTCATACTTTGTCTTACTCTTGCTTTATTCTCAGCATGTCGAGGCCCGGCTATTTGTCTAAGCATACACTGGCGCATGAATTATGATAAGGTCGTTAATAACTCATGATTATTGCGTGGTCGCCTAATTAAAACATTGTCGCAGCATTCCGATGCATCCACTGAGCACTCTGTGTACCATTACACCAGTAAAAGCACTTGAGAGGAATCCTTGCATGAGAAAATAAACACAGTAAAGTATAGAAATAAAGGTACAGTGGATATAAAAAATTTAAGATGGTTTTAGATGAGTTTGAAATAACCTGTAACTGTTTTGGGATCCTAGTTTATGGTATATTTACGGTTTAAACTGAATATAAGCCATTGTAAACATCAAATACTTGAGGTTTTTCGCTATTTGTGGCAGTGCTCAGGGATAACTGTAGAAGGTAAAAATGCCAGAAACAATCCGCTGAACCCACCTCGGCAGGTTTCCATGACAGCATGACATTACCCACCTCAGTGATGTCCGTGATGATAAACAATCAATTTACTGTGGTAGACGTGCAGGAGGCTTACCCTGTGCATAGTACCATTGCCAGTTGCAGGAAGCGGAAGTGTCAGATGGCTTGCTTCTCTGGGTAACGTTTTGGTTCGCGTTGCAATGACCTGGAAGATAAAAAGACCGCTTGTAAAAAAAAAAAATGGGGAACAAACACACACTTCCATCAGTGTTATAATGTTTATGATTGCCACATTTTGTTTTTTGTGAAAGCAGATATAAGAAACCATGGAGTTTGATTTGCTCCCAGTATCCCCCGACAGTTGGAAAGTACTGCAAGAATGGCCACCAAGCCATACTAATACAGTATATACTGTTCAGTACATATAAATATATTGTTTTATGAAATTCATAATTTTAAGAACCTGTAGCTGAAAAAGCAAAGCATGGAGAGTCTTTGTTACCAAAATGCACAAGTGCAGTCATTGAATGGAGCCAACAGGCTCTCAAATATCCAAATATCTCTCCTTTATTTCTCACCTCTTTCCTCTCCTTGTATTATTACAATAGAGCAACAGCAGCCAGGGTATTCCGCTTCTTCCTTGACAATCGGGCTATGTTGTTTGTGGTCCAATAGAGAAAATACCATAATACAGTACGCTAAGTGTGGCGCCTCAAAACATGTTTACCCAATAAGAACACCTGGGGTCAAGTGAGTTGGTATATGTGCAAGGGTCAATCGCCCGGTGTATGGGGGTTGTGAGTCCAAGTCAGAATTTATTTATTTTATTTTTTTTGTGATTTTTAACTTCAGCCACGTTCGCTGTGCGGCAGCCCTGAGCTTCTTTGAAGACTCTTAATTGTCCGTAGGTGTGAATGCGAGTGTGAAGACAGAGTGGATCCCACTTCAATCGCCAAAGGTCTCGTGGGATAGTTTCCAGCTCACCCGCGACCCAAATGGACAAGTGCAATAGAAAAGGGATGGATCCAAATCTTGAATTCAATGGAATTACCCTGACCCTGATCTAGTCACTATGTCCTAGAAGTCCTGCAATTTCTCTAGGTACAAACTTCACTACATGTTGTTCTTTGGCTAAAAATAATGTCTCTAGTGCGGATTTAGTAGAACTACATGAGCATATAAATGAGACTCTTTTTATCTTTAAACACTGACCCTTCGCTAACCTCTCGTGAGGGAGCCTTAAATGAATCCAGCTCAATCTGGCGAAGACTTCATTAAACACATGTTGAGAATTAACTGCGAACCTGCTTGTTGGCATCGGAGCCTCCGCGGGCTCTCCGAGGAGGCTTCCAGGATCTCTCCTTGGTGATCCTGTTGACGTAATAACTTCTCAGAGAAGACAGGTCCATGTACTGCTCCCACAAGTCCATGACCTGGAGTGGCTGCTGGCCGGGGGTCGGATTGGGGGGCTCCGTCTGCGAAGGACGCCTGTCTACCTGCGGTTGACAGTAGAGGGGCGAGTCCTGCCAGGACAGCTGAGACAGATAGGATTCTGTCGGGACCTGGAAAGAGAAAATGGGCATAAATGCTTTTAAAATATACTGAGACCTCATTTCATTATTTCATTATTTACGCAGGCAAATAGAAGTGTAATTCACATGAAAATGTCAATGTGACATGGTTTGATCCTGTGACTTCCATGTGAAACTGACAATTTAAGAGCATAGCAAATAAATCCAACAAACAGTAATATTACAGGCATGTAGAGGGGCGCCTAAAAACCGTAATAATGCGTCGCACTGTGGATTAAGATGAGGGTATTTGGAGGACACGAAATAAGGATAAGGCATGTACAGACTTTCGCTCTCTGACTGGCTCGACTGTGTGTACATTGCTTTTCATGACTCTGTATACAGTATATAGTGGTTAGCACGTCCGCCTCACAGCACATCTGTTTTACAGTCAAGAGGTTCTGGGTTCGAATCTCGGTTCTTGCTTCCTGTGTGGAGTTTGGACATTTTTTACCACTGTTAATTAAAACGTACGGTTGATAGATGATGCTTTTATGATGGTGACAGTTGCAGCCTGCAAATGCAATTAAAAAGCTTTCAAATCATGTTTGGTTTTAATATTTACTCTGAAGAAACAGCTTCATATGTTGGAAACTATCCGCAGTATGAAAATGCACTGAAAAAGCAACACTGAATTTGCAAAGCTCTCCCCTCCACCCTAACAAACTATATTTGTGAGAGAAATTTCAAGGGATAAAGAGCAGCATGTCCTTCTCACTGGGATTAAGCACATAATGAGTTCAGTTGGAAGGGAGCTCGATAGAGAGAGTGAATAAATGACTGGCATGGACTCTGATGTAATTCTGGGATGCCCTGACGTCATTTCTGGGATTATGAAAGGCACGGACAGTGAATGAAACGCACCCTCAGCTGTCAGAGCTACTGTATGTCACACTCGATGGTGAAGAAGAAACGCACGTTCAACATTTTGATATATATTGTACTAGTAATAGAGCATTACGACTAACACTATTAAAGACTAGAAGCGACTTAAGAACAGTTCTGGTGACTAAAAGTATGACCTACTTTATATTGTTGATGCATGTTAGCGATGAGATGGAATCCCTACATTTAGCTGCCCTCCGAGTTTCTACGATTTTGAATTCTTTGGGGAAAAAAATAAGCCTCGAAAGATGCCACTCCAATCGCGATACCACGACATGCACTTCAGTTGCGATGAGATACGATTGACTTTGATTATAATTTGATGAGACACCATTCACTCCAATCATGAGGCGCTATGAATCGCTCCAATTATGATGTGGTACGATCAGGGGCTTCAAACGGGTGGGAAAAAGTGGAGAACTGTCTCGGGGCCCAGAGCAGCCGAGTTAACAAAGAATTTCTGGAAGGAAATACACATTCGCACTATTGTCTTCCCCTCCACATTCCTACCTGCAGGCGGTTGTTCTTGCCAGAAGATCCCACCATGTCCCACTGGCTGCAGGACTTCTTCGGGAGCGTGTAATTGACGTGGCCGCTGAAGCTTCCGCCCACTTCGTCGTAAGGGTTCTCATTGTCCGTCAGGTTGCTCTGGCTCTGGCTGCGAGTGATCATGGGGACCACCCTGGCGTTACACGACGCCGTTTGCGAGACGGCGGGTTCCCCGGGGGCTGCGAGGTGGCCTGACGGGGAGGGGGAAGAGTTGAACGTGAAGCCAGAGAAACGGACGCCACTCACGTTGCCTTCGGTGTACAGACCTCTGAAGGCACTATTGGAGCTGAGGTTCTCCATGGAGCGGTAGATGGGTTTACTCGCTGTGTATAAAACATACGAAGAAGAATTGTTATGGGAAGAAACACGGTTACCGTGTTTCTTTCTCATTTTACCTTGGTGCTGATCGTGATAGGCAAGCTCCGTGGGGCTCGGAGTGAGCGCCACTCGGGGCAAGATCCGGACGTTGGAGTTGAGCGAGGCCGAGATGATGAAGTGCTGGGGCGAGGGCGAGGGCATGGGCGCGACAGGAACCTCCGTCACATATGTGGCGGGCACGTACAGCGGCTTTGTTTTACTTGCGGCCCCTATCCTGCGCACCTGTTACACCACAAACACAAACCCCTATTTTGGAAGCTACTGTGGGCACAAGATAGTTCTAGTGGCTAATGTCACTTACTTGGCGGAAATATTGAATTTAGTCATTTCAAAACAGTTTTTGGGCTCATTTGGGCAAATTCCCTCACAGACGTTTGTCAAAGTACATTACAATCACAGTAATGTTTGAACAGTGAACCCCTGGTCTACCTATCGCAGGTCATCTTTTTTTTTTGGGGGGGGGGGGGGGGGGTGGGCGGGGTTACAGGGCAGGACTGAGCACAACTGGAAGAGAGGCAGTGTGTAATTAGAGCACGAAGATGAGGCAGAGCAGGTCCCCGACTAATTTCCAGCAATTGTCGTTCCCACACAGCAGAGAGAATACATGTCTGTGACTGTTGTTGTCTGCCCAGCTTGTATGTGTTGCTGCTCCGTGTGTGTTGACGTAGCAGTTGTTAGAAGGGTATTAATCACCGTTAATGCACAATTCACATCTATGCTAATTTCCATTAGCCTATTTCTTTAAACATTCGCAGACTTTCTTTCATTTTGTGTGTCAGTTTTACAGTAAACTTCAGAAGCAGCTGTGGGCCAATGGCTAAGATCATCGCCTGCCACCGTGGGGGGACCTAAGTTCAAGACCCCGACCGGACCATATGCCAACATCCCCCGGACACATAGCTGTGGTGTCCTTGAGCAAAACACTGATACCCTGAACTGTTCCCCGGGCGCTTCAGCTGCCCCCTGCTCCAGTGTGTTCCACTAACGAGTGTGTGTGTGTGTGTTCACAGTGATGGGTAAAATGCTGAGAACAAATTTTGTGTGCATGTTTGCATGTTCATGACAATAAAGGTGATTCTTCTTCTTCTTCTAAAACTGGTATCATGCATTTCCACTCATTCGGAGAAATGTGCACTCGAAAGAGTCCTCTTTTCATGTCCTCAAAGTATGTGCGTAAGCAAGTATAAATGATTTCCGATAAGTCCCTAATTTCTTGACATCAAGAGAGTGCGAACAGGAACCAAGGAATACTTTCAAAAAAGTGTGTTTTAATACGTTTAAACCATGTGGCATGGATACAAGTCTCTAAATTGCAGATTTTCACAGATGGCGGTGTGTAACGTATCCCACGTGATAAACAGGGGTTCACTGTATAACAATAATATAATGCAAATATAAATGGGGGGAGCCTAGGAATGTTAAGAAGTATTATGAAATGTTTAGCTAGCTAATATTTAGCATGCCTGAGTGCAAAAAAACAAACAAAACAAAAAAGTTGCTTGCAGTAATTACTTTCAGGGTTCAGACATATTATCGAATATTTATTATGAACTATTTTCTCACCTGCCACCAGTCAGCGTTGGTCTTCTTAAGGAGTATGAACCGTTCGCCTTCCCGAATGCAAACCTGCCTTCCATCAGCACCACGGTAGTTGTAATCATATTGGGCCTCGAGGACCACCGTGCCGCTTGGGACGCCGCACAGCGTCACCCCCCTGCCGTTCACCACGGGCGCCGCAGCGGGTTGCTGGTGCCCTGCGGAGCGCCGCCACGTCCCAGACAGCATGGTTCTTCGTTGCTGGTTCAGCGAAGAGAGCACCGACGGTGGATGACGGCGATCCTGGTGTGATTAGCGCGAGCCAGGGGAGGAGACTGCAGCCTGGCTAGTTCCATGCTCTGGAAGAACCACAGGGGAAATTGTAAGATTACTAAAAATAATAATCGTGCTCTGACTTTGCGGAGCTGAGTTATTAGACTGTGCTGTTTTATGGCAAGTCATCAAACCTCCGGGCTGTGTTCTGCCGACATGCAATGACAGAAGAGAACATATTTCAGTTCAGATTTGTTCGAAATCAGATCAAATCTCGAGGACAACTTCGTCTTTGAAGGACGCCTGGAAAGTGCCGAAACTGTTCAAATGGCCACTTCGAACCAAAAGGCCACACGACCTGTGTCTTTCTGGGCATGGGTTCTTGAGACTCTTGTGGGTCTACTCCTGATCGATGTTGCTAAGTGCAACTTGGCGCAACATTCGTCTTCCAAGGACTATCTCGGATAGCTGGTTCCAATAGGGGCTGATTTGGGCAAATTCCCTAGTAGGAGTTCACCAAGCGCTTGGAAAAGGCCCAAAATGGCTACGAGAATCTAAAAAGTATTAACTACATGGCTATAATTGAGGAAATATTCTGAGGAAATGTGTTACCTTATTTGACTTGACTACGCTCCATGTGTTTGTGCAAGTTTTACCTTCTTCAGTTCCAAATATCGTGACGTATCATCGCTGGGCACACCCGAGTACGTGCTTGCATGGCTCCAGAAGACTAAAGTAGTCTTCCTAAAGTGATGGGAGTGCTGCAGCTAACAGCGAGATATTTCTTCCCTATTGTAAGAGACTAGTGTATTATTTATACATTTCCAGAAATGTTTTAAAACGGCCCATCACTATGTACAGTATCAGAAAAGGGATATGACTGTGTTGTGACACGGAGAAAACGCAGCAAATCTTAGAAAAGTGTAACAAGCCAATGTTGATGACTGTGTGTGAGTCGAATGCTACTTTGCTAATTTCCTGAATAGAACTAGAAGACACAAGTAAAGTGGAACATCCAAAGTAGATGTCAATCCTTTGTTTGTTTAACTTCTAATTTGAAATGTTTTTGGGCTCATTTGGGCAAATCCCCTCACACAAGTAATAGTGGAAACTGCAGGGTCTCCTCCATTTACTTACTGAATGTATTTGGGGCAGCACGGTGAACTAGAGGTTCACACGTCTGCCTCACAGTTGAGGTTCTGGGTTCAAGTCTCAGCTCAGGCCCCCTTCCTCTGTGTGTTTTCTTCACAAGTGTCCCCTATTCCATCACTGGTACCTTTCTGAGGCGGCATCATGCATGATGATTGGGTCAACTCCCAAATGTTGACCTTTGAGGTATATTTTCACAGAAAATGTGGCTTGAATTCCAAATTTGACCACTTTTGGGGGTGGTCTGACTTTGGAGGTTCCACCTTTATGTGAATAAGTCATGTGTTTGGAGAATCCGCCCAAAATAGCATCCATCTGTCTCTCCACCTCCACTGGCTGAGACTTGCTTACTTACATAAGACCAGTCAAACTTTCTACTGGAAACATCACACCCATGCATACACACGCACGCAAACATAACTTGGTCCCAATCACGCCTGATGATGCTGCAAGAGGATGCGTGACAAGAAGGAGAAATGCCATAGAATTATAAGGCAAATGCTTGGTTAAGACAAGATGGGGAAATAATGATACAAAATTCATAATGCGAGTGCATGGCTAAAGCCGGGTGTTGTGTGTGACAGCAATGTAATGAGGGCAGGGTTCACTGGCTCAACCTTGATAATCCCGCTGTTATTAAAGCACAACGATGAAACAGTGAAGTCCCGGGCAGCGGTGAATTACACTGAAACCCAACTGTACTGCAGTAATGGTAGAGGGTGGCGAGTATCGCAAATCATCTTTTCTTATTGAAATGAATGGAAATGTCATTAATCCGCTGCACCCCCAAAAAGTAAAAATTGTTGTAATGTACTGTTGATTGAGTAATCTCTACTTATACAGCTCATCAGTATTGCACTCATATCTATAGTCGATCTTCGCAGAGGATAAAGAATACGACTGAGTAGGGTTATGTTGTCTGTCTACATGTTCTGCCGTACCATTTATGTTTGATGCATAGCTTACAGGGTGTAGATACGCTTTAGCATTACGCTAACAGACTGAAAAGCTAAGCCATGTGGTTGTTCAATTGTCTTTGTTTTGTTTTGTTTGACAGTAAACTTGAATAGCTTGAACAGCTTGAAGCCTCTTTTTTTGAAGAATTGTTCACTATTTGCCAAAGTTCTGCTTATTGTGAAGTGAGTTGAGTTTACTGCCAGCATATAGTGCTTGTATCTCAAGGCAGCACTGTAGTAGATATAAAATAATGTAAAAATGTATTTTGGAAATATCAGATTAAACTATAACATATTACCCATTTTTTATGCAGGGGCTACTCAATTTATGACTGTTCGTTCTAGCTTATCTCATTTTAAGGGACAAAGGTGAATTTTGTTTGGAGGCAGCACCTTTTATTCATGTTATGTTCAGTGACTTTTTTGTTGTTACATATTAACCCTGAAGGAAATATTTTTGTTTCTTTACTAAAGGAAATGGTTGGATTGACTGAGGCAATCTTTCATGTGAAGTGCTGCTGAGTAATATTCCATTTCCTATTACATTGTGGTGGTGGTGGTGTAAATCCCCAAAAAAGAAAAAAAAGAACCAACTTGGACAGTAATAAGCAATCATGCAAGCTCTTCTCACTACACAAACAAGAAGTGATTCTCTTGTTACACAAAGCTTAACCCATTGTAGTCTTAATGCCCCAAAACAAGTGGGTATTATAGAATAAAACTACAAGTCTATTCCGCTGGCAAAAGTAGAGTTTTATCAGGCCATGTGCAAATGCTTGTAACTATTGTGTGCGATTTGGCACCAAAACAACAGCAGCGCAAGTTGTTGCCCAATAAGTAGACTCGGATAAGACTCGGCATGTGAGCAATTACGTAATCATCAATGAATCTCCTACTTTAATTGCATAGGTATTAATATGCCACGTGCTTTTATATTTTACCAACTATTTTTTACACTTGTATGACTTTGAAAATAGATTGGTTTGACCCAGAACAAGATTATTTATATTTGTAAAAATTCCTATGAGGGGAAAATACTGCCAAAACCTCAACAACTCTTGTTGTTAGCCAAAATATCTAGCCGGATTAAAAAAATAAAATAAAATTCCACTGGGTAATTTAGGGTGGAAAAATCCCTGCCGGACAGGAACAGTTCGCAGGGGCACGACCCAAAAAAAAATGACAAATGACTATATTATTGCATCTTAATAACGTTTTTTTTCCATCTTCATTTAACTTGTATTAGAGTTGGCAAAATGGACAATATAAATCTGATTATAAAAAAATATATATAATACACATTTTAGTATACAGCATTTAAAATGTTTTTTTATTTAATAATATTCATCACTGAGGGTGTATTGGTGCATTCGCCTCGCTTCGGTGCAGGCAGCGTGGGTTCGGTTCCCACTCAGTGACGGTGTGAATGTGAGTGCGAGTGGTTGTCCATGTTTATATGTGCCCTGCGAGTGACTGGCGACCAGTTGAGGGTGTAGTCCGCCTTTGGCCTTAAATCAGCTGGGATAGGCTCCAGCACCCCGTGACCATGAACAGGATAAGCAGTATTGAGAATGAATGGATTAATAATATTTTGAATTAATGACACAAACACTCCACATAGATTATGGGACATTCATTTATACCGATCAATGTCACAATCGCAGTACCATGTAAGATAAAATTAGATTTTTTTTTCTTAATCACCTGCTGGATTAGTCAATAGCACACATGCATGTACAAATGCAAAAAAACAAACAAAAAAAACAAAAAAAACAAACAAACAAGAAAAGAAAAGCTGAAAACAGTGGCGATGAATGACAATCTGAAAAGGAAACAAAACAAAACAAAATGACCCTTCATATGGTGTACAGGGCTCACATGGCATCACACACCCAAACGCGGCGAGCAGTCCATATGGCATATGGCAAACACAGGCATGGGCAATGTGTCAGAGGAGATGAGGGCTTGTGCCGGAGGCTGATGGCACAGCGCTTATTCATGGCGTGAATGCACCCAAACGAATGGCAACGAACCCAAACTGACTTTTATCTTCAGAGGTGAACATAAAAAGTGACATCAGCTGGTTGTTAAGCATCCATGCAAGTAAAGCACAGGCTCATTAATAGTAGCGGAAGGCAATTAAACTGAAGAAACCGAGGCATCTATACTTGAATCTAAACAAGCAGCACGCTAGCTGATTGACTTATTGATCAGGACGCAGGGCTGCTCACGCGCTCTCATGTGAGTAAATCAGCATGGACATTATGTGTCCTACAGTAATATTAGTCGTTCTTCGCAGAGGATAAAGATGATATACATGAGTTAGTGTTCTTGTTTTATTGTCTGCATGAGTATCATGCCGCACCATTTGTGTTCAGATATTGTTGCTTAACACCACCACCACCACCACATACTAAAGAGGCTAATTCTTAGCCCGTGTGCCAATGGTGTTTCCCATTGGATGCTCACAGAGGCTATGTGGTTGTTTCAACTGCGCAACGTCCAATTCTTTGCTTTATGTTTAGTTTGACAGTAACCTTCAGCTGTGAGTGGCAATAAACAGCTTGCTAATTATATCAGTCAAACTGCTGCTTGTTGTTAAGAGAGCTGAGTCAAATTTCAATTAAATTCAAAGCAAAAAAATAAAAAATAATAAATGCAGCCAATCGATGGGTTGTATCTCGAAAATCTTTTAAGTCAAGGCACCACTGTCAGCCGGGGTCGAAACAGAAGGAGTATTTCTTGATACTTAGGGTATTTTGACATAAGTGCGTCATTAAGACAATTGGAAACTGTTCAAATTGTCAAACAAATACATAAATGTTTTCTTTAACACAAATATATGATACTGCCTCTGAATGAGTACACCACATGGGGTGTTGGATTCCACATGGAAATCAAACGATCACATTCCAAATCAAACAGCCAGACGGTCTCACTCCCTTCTGGCGATTACATGATCAATAACTTGATTTAGTGAAGACGTGTCAAAAGAATGTTATTTATGTAACCCGCACACATTCTCTGAGAGAGAGAGAGAGAGAGAGAGAAAGAGAGAGAGAGAGAGCCCTGCATTGGTTCACTTTGCGCATTGATGCTACAGTTACAAGGCGTGATGTGTCTCTCGCCATAAGAGACGCGCGCCCCGAGCCAAAACAGCCTTTCATCCTGCCAAAGACATGCATTATTGATGATCAGAGCAAGAGCCGAGACGTGCTCAAACACACACTGCGCTTCCCTCTGTGACGGCCTGTAATTTGTATGGCAATCTGTGTGTGTGTGTGTACGTGAGACTTCACAGGTGGGCCGGGTTCTGCAATAGCGACCGGCCAGGGAGCCAATTGGAGGCCGGATGACGACACACCAAGTCGTCATTGCCTCACAACCGTGGTGACAACAAGCGGCATTCCCTGGCATGTGTTGCTCTTTGTGCCTCGCTGCGCACAACAACACTTCACATGTGCGATGCCATCATTTCCAGCCGTTTCAAGCATCAAACTGACGCAACGCCCGTGTTTACGACGGAGCCCCGAGCCAGAGCGCGCGGCTGACACAAAGACAAACTTCTTCAGATAGTTCCCTCTTCCTGCAAACAGGAACAATAAGCAGACAGGCTGGCATTTTCCCATCAGACCAAAGCAGCATCTGTTTGCTCAGGGGGAAGCGGCAAGTGCATTTAAGGCCTTATTTGGGTTTTTCCATGGAGGAAGGACAAAAATAGGCCTTTTTGTTAAATGTAAAGTAGTACTGGGACTTGGTATTAATTTTATAAGGTATTAGGATGACAATGCAGTGAGGCTAGTGCATGTCTGCCTCACAGTCGAGAGGTCCTAGGTTTGAATTTCGACTCAGTCCTTCCTGTGCGAAATGTGCACGTTCTCCCCACGCTTGCGTGAACTTTCTTCTGGTTCTCCGGCATTCTCTAACCTTCGAAAAACATGCATGTTAGGTCCTAGGCCTGGGGAGGGAAAAAAAAGAAAAGAAAAAGAAAGAATAACTTGGCTAGGTCGACTTCAAAAATAGGTTGAGGCAGAATTTTTGCCTAGCTCCACCAGGACCCCAAAAAGAAAAACGAAAAAAAAGGTTCTTCCCGGAACCATGTTTGCTCCGCCGGAACCAATGTTTCACATGGACATTTACTGCAGACGGACGGAGCGCTGGGCTACTGATAAACTTTGCCAAAAATGACAGCGAAGCGCCTGACTTTTAAGACCCTATAATATTTGTAATGCACATATAACATGATGTATGAGCTGAATGGTAGTTATTATTATTATTTTTTTAAATCCAAAATGGTAATCGCTGGCGATTGGAGACTGGTTAGCACATCTGCCTCACAGTTCTGAGGACCCGGGTTCAAATCCGGCCTCGCCTGGGTGGAGTTTGCATGTTCTCCCCGTTCCCGTGTAGATTTTCCTCGGTTTCCTCCCACGTTCCAAAGACATGCATGGTAGGCTAAGTGAAGACTCTAAATTGTCCGTAGGAGTGGATGTGAGTGTGAATGATTGATTGTCTGTGTACCCTGCCTCTCGGCTGAAGGTTGCTGGAATAGGCTCCAGCATGCCCGCATGCTAATCGCGAATGCTCTCCGTTTAGCTGATATCTCAAATTCTGTACAGCGTTTATACCATACCCTTAGTACAAACATATTCAGTTTACGGATAGAGGACCAGTCCTCAGAAATGAGAATAAAAAACATGTTAGTAGTAAAAAAAAAAAAATAAAATAAAAATGTTTGGGGGGATGGGCGATTCTAAAAAGTTACAATCGTGACAGCCCAATTAGGTTCATTAAAGATCATAAGCATTTCTAGCCCATTTATGGGGGTGTAGAAGCAAAAAAAAAAAATAAATTATATATATATAAATTAAACTGTATGTCATTTTTAAACAACTTGGAAAAGTGTAAAACCACAGTGTTTGGTGGTAACCTAATATTTTACCCGAAAATACAGCAACCCCGCATTGCCTCAAAATTGCTTTGCTCCAGCAGAAATTTCTCCAGGTCATAATACATTCGGCGAAGGGGACTGGAGTGTTTTTTTTTTTTTTTTTTATTGCCCACCAAAGCCAGTATGGATGTTGGATGCACGGGGAGAACATCCAAACTTCGCTCAGATTCGAACCCCCAAAACCTCAAAAGTGTGAGACAGCACTTTGTCCACTGCACTGCCCAAAGCATGAGTAGTTTTACTTAATTTTAGTCTCTTTATTTATCACAAGCACTGAACATTGCATGCAAAGGTCAAACTCACAGATGATTTGCTGGAACCCTTCTGAAGCTTACTTTTTGTGATTTTCGGCAGTTGTTCTGGTACTCTCTACGATGTTTCATATTTACCTTTTCCATACAAAACTACAGCAAATGAAATGTCAAGAATGCTCTTTTCAAGCCACGCTTGAAAGACGACGCTTTGCCAGAGCACGGGGAGGCCTCGCTGAGCCTCTGGGAATGTGCCCTGCATTGATGCTTCTAATGAAGAGCGCCGAGCTCCATTGATCCGCCAGGGAAGAGAGTGAGCTGTCAAAAGCAATCAGACAAGTCAAAGACCCACTTTTTTTTTTTTTTTAAATCGGCGCACTGAGCTGCCAAAGTGAGCACGATACTGTTGGAGAGGAGGAGGAAGCGCAGCTCAACCTCCCACAGCAGCACACGCAACTTTGATGTCTTTGTAGGCCTACTGTTGTACTTTAATAAGGGAACGCCACCATCTAACAATGAGGGGTTAGAAGGGTATACACTGCATGTCGAAAAGCAATGTAATAAACCAACTGATACAAAACAGCCCGGAAAAACATGTTCAAACCATTTTAGCATCCTACCATATTAGGATACCAAGTTGCCCAGATTTTTTTCGCGCATTTGCCACTTGTTGCCAGGCCGAATTGAGAGGGCTCAATCATAACTGCCCCATAAACCAATGAAAAAGAGGCCGAGGCTGTTTGAATGACTAACTCGGGCCTGGTGGTAAAAAGCTACAGTGGACAAGTCATTTGTTTGGATTTCCCCAAAAATGTTCCCATAGAAAAATGGGAATTCATGGGAATCTAATTTTACAGTGATTCCATAGGATACAAGTTTAATTAATTCCACGACCAAGCACATAACTCAAAACATTCATATCTCAAATCCCTTTCCTAATTTAAATGAATGGTAATGCAATTAATTCGTTCCAGCCTCCCAAAGGAACCAACAAAATGTTTTGTAATGTGTTTTTAATCGGAACAATAGCACTCAATAACATTGTACTTAATAAAAACATACAGTAATAACATAATTCAATTAAATGTGCAGAATGAAACAGTTTGTGTACAATTAATTTGTCGTGATTGTGCAGCTCCTTCCGGTGTGAGCGTCTTGGCCACCTGTGGGCAGTATAATACAAACATAAAGATATATACAAAGCTGTCACAACTCCCCAGCAAATGGCATTAACATTAGTGGTTGTTTTAACTACACAACCTGCAATTCTTTGTTTGTTTTATGTTTAGTTTAACTGTACATTTCAGCTGGGAGTCGCATCAAAGAACTTGAAGCCTCTTTTTGAAGGATTAAAAAAAAAAAAAAAAAAGAAAAAGAAGAAGAACTCTGAAACTTTATTCATTATCCATGAATCGATGTCAGAGAGACCATTTTGAAAAGATCCGTCGTTCATAATTTGATAAAGACAATTATGAGGACTTTCTTGGCCTTGGTCGAAATTGACCTGGAAAATGCTATGTATGCATGGGAAATGAATAGTATGCAAGGGTTAAAATGACAATTACAAGTATGTAACTAGCATGTTATAATGTGCTCCTGTATTTTAGCCACACAGCTGATAGCATGCGAGCAATGACACTCCTTCAATAGACACGGAGCAATTCCTCTATTGCACAAATATCCTGGAGCTGCACTATAATCTGACTAGTGACACAGCACCATGCAAAGCACTTCAGCCTCTAAACCTCTGTGACACTGCGCCGTGGAGCCCACCGCAGTAATTACACCATAAACTTGCGGGCTCCCTGCTAATACGGCGCGTGGTACAACATGGGCACTTTTAATCAGCAGGGTTGCGACTGCGGAATAATCTTTCCAGCCCTGTGCGACGTCACCACGCTGGTGGGGGTCATCAAATTTCCTACTTTGCATGGACTTAAGAGTGGTTATGAAACAAACTCAAATTTACAACGCGTCACTCAATGTGTTTTCTTCTTTTTTCTTCCTCAGGGCCACTTTTGTTAACCCATTGGAGACAACCACTTCTCATAAGACAGCTGTCACGTATTTTTGAGGTTACTAATTCCAGTAGCTACATTTAAGGGAGAGACATTTTCCCCCCCCCCCAAATTTAAAACAGTTCCCATATCTTTACAGCATGCTTTCGTCAAAATACCCCAGATATTATAGATATTTTTACAACACATCTCTTGCCATGATGACATTCGCTTCTACTAACGGACGCAGAGTCCGTAGTGTGCAAAACAAGCGAGCACCCAAGAAAATAAAACCCAAATCTCCGAACACAAACACCCCATCAACAACTTCACAGAGCAATCAGCTGTCGTTCATAAAAAGCTAATTCTGGTATCTTACTTAAAGCGAGCGCCTATTACGATTCCGTTGCATTACCACTGGTGGATACAGGATTTAATCACCAAGCCACCGAAATACACTTGTCAATTAATGTAGCAGTGTGGCGCATGACATGGCCAGACGCAAATAACACCCCAAGTAGACAACTTAGCCGAATATTACGATAGCATTATTATCAGAACTGAATGTGTTCTCTGCTCACCTTACGGCTTCGACATGATAGTGCTTTGGCCACCGCATAAAAGTGAAACTTCCTCAATAAGTTTTACTTCTTCCTACTAAGTTTTACTTCTTCCTATTCGTTTTCAAATATGTATAACTGAACTTTTTTTTAATTATTAAATTATTAATTTGTGTTCAAATGTTCTCCGTTTAGTTGCTTTCATTTTCTCACATGTTCAAAATAAAGAATTCCATTCCACCTCAGAACCTCAGTGTGGGGTTGGTTATTATGTTAATTGGCCCCACTGCTAGGTAACAGTGGGGCGACAGTGCAGAATGGCTCACTCTCAGTCAAATTTTTTGAAATAGGCAGAAAACTAAACATTTACTTGGTTGTTAAATTTCACACTTGAGTGGTGGGCAGTCATTCCAAAGTTCCAATGATTTGTACAACCAAATGCCACACAATAAACCATCGTGACATCGTTAAATCATACGACAACAAATATACAAGGACGGGAACAACAGCATGGAACAATAGCACACAACGCCGAATGAACAGGATGTTTGGCTTGTGTGACGTCACAGCGCCGGAAAACGCAGAAGGCGCATTCTGCATCATATTTATCGAATATACAGCAGGTATATCTGCCATATAATCACTTCCAAATGGCAGATGTGATTTGTAAAGGGGTTCTAGAGTTAAGAATTGTTTTTTTTAAATCTTTGTCCTCTGACCTTTAAAGAGTAAATTTTCCATAGTATGTCCCCTTTAAGGAAAGAGAGGTCAGATGTTGTTCCAGTGGGAACCGTTCTAAAACCAACATTTATAAGAGAAAGAATACTGGCTGGTGAAACAGCTCAGATGCGAGGCAAGTGGACATTGACCGACATTCGTCGAGCCAGGGCCGAACACAGAGACGGAGGCGAAGAATGCGGGTTGTTAAGGGCGGGCCTGGTGATTGGCGCGTGTGACCTCAGCAAAGATGAAATCACAACGGAACATTTCAAAGGAAAGAAGTAAGGAGCATTTAAGCCTGTACGTTGGCTCGAGTCAGGGAGTCTGCGCATGTCGAGTCGTTGGGCTTGAGTTGTGTCCAATTGCGGTTCTTGACGGTGCAAGTGAAATGTGTTTCCACAGGATGTGGTTGCACGTTCAAGCCTTTGAGCAAATATATTTTGATGACACACAGAGGTGGAAACAATACATTTTGTTCATGGTCTATCAGCAACATGTAGCCATTTGTGTGTGTCTGTCTGACCTGGTGGTGGCTCAATAGTGGCAGCAGTGGCCTAAAGCCTTTTTGGCAGCAGCTACTCTGATTGGATATTGATATTTTATCAATGTTTTAAGGGCTCAAATCAACTTTAAAAACGTGCAATGGATCTGAACAGATTAAAGTAGCACCACAATAATCCAATATACTGAACATGTTTCATTTATAACATGGAATTAATGTTCTAGCTACAATTGATAATACTACGTGCGTGAAATATTGTGTATTGTATTGTGCAATTGCTTGGAAACTAAATCTGCATAGAAAAAGAATTTTTTTTTATTGATTATATGCTATATTTCCCTACACTCACCTACTAATCCTAGTTTGAAAGACACTTTGCCGCAACAAAGCCCTCAGTTTATTGTACTAATAATGCACAGA
Source organism: Phyllopteryx taeniolatus (assembly GCF_024500385.1). Taxonomy (NCBI): domain Eukaryota; kingdom Metazoa; phylum Chordata; class Actinopteri; order Syngnathiformes; family Syngnathidae; genus Phyllopteryx; species Phyllopteryx taeniolatus. The sequence continues at coordinate 24,527,347 of NC_084510.1, forward strand.
AAACTATTTTCGATATGATGAACGCAGAAGTTATTTAATAACCATTTCACAGCATAAATGTGTTTGCATGTCAACACTCACCTTCTTGCAGCGAGGTAATGTTTTCAGATTGGACAGTTGCTTTTTCGGTTAGTTTGCTGCGCTCTTCCCGTAGCACATTAATCCTCGGTAGATGCCAAAAATCATTTGGCGAATATGAACAACCCTGTCTGGCACTTTTTTTTTAATAACAGTCGCATATGAGAGCACTTAATTTGCCCGGTTTAGTGAATGTTGTTTCCTCCTGCGAGCTCTTTAAGCGGATAAAAAAATACAGCTTGCGTTGCATGAGTTTCCCGGTTGAAGATTGGCTAAACTCACGCGATATGGTTTTACATTCATCCAATCAGATTCCGCGGACAGGCGGTGCAAGTGACGGGAGCTTCAAAGACGTGCAGCGAGACAAACACCGCCCGGCTGTGCTTCCAGTTTGATTAAACCAAGCTCCCTTAGCGAATATCAAGGCGACGCTACGCTTTATGGGAGATGTTGTCTCCATCATGGCGAGCTACAATACAGGCGCCATTCTAAAAACTACAAGTCCGCCATTAGTCAGTGACGCGCATTCGCCTTGCATCAGCGTGTGTCCGTGGACCACACGTACCGGCAAAGTTGTCACATTATACGCCACTTTAGCGTGTATAGAAGTAGACATTTCCCCAACCAAGTCATCAGTCCACTGCCAAATGAAACTGTTTGTTAGCGAAGGCAACCCACACTGCCTAAAAGTGTTGGCTGCCTTAGAAGTAGCCGGAGTCCAGTGTGAAGTCCAGTTTGTCAACCACGAAGGTAAGAGGGACACTTAGATTTAAAATACTCGGCGGTTATAACAGGAAAAGTGTCTGACGTAACTTGTTCATCAGTTTATTTTTGAAAGGGGACAATGCAATTTCATAAAACACATGAAGTACACATGGTTAAAAAAAAGCCAGAATTAGCCAGAAGCCTAGTTTTCATCTGTAGTCCCCTGGCCATGATGTCAAAAAGCAGTAAAATACATCTACAAGACAATATAATACAGGATACATAATCAAACTATCCTATTAAGAGAGAATAAAACCATCATTTTTTTGATCATAACAAAAAAACAACATAACATACTTGTCTTTTAGTGTTGGCAGCTATAGGTGTTAACTAGCCACATTTTCAGTTTTTTGGTGAAGGCCTTGTATGTTGTAAGCAGTTGAACCTCCTTCCACTCACCAGCGCTCCTCACTGACCAGGCTGACTTACTGAAAGTGCTCCTGCGCGGAGGAATGAGACGGTCACCTCTGACAGAGCCTCGAGTGGCACGCTCAGAGCTCTTTTCTTTGGCTGATGAACTCAGCCTGAGGAGCTGGGGCCAAATCGTGCAGTACTTTTATAAATCAAATTTAAATCTGAAAATATGTGAAGACTGTCCCAGTTTAAAAGACTGTATTTTTTTAAAATTGCACAGTGATGAGAGTGCCTTGGTTTTTTTTATCCATCACTTTAATTACTTGTTTGTACAAAACTTCCAATGGTTTTTTTTTTGCATTCTGACCAGCCTGGGACCAACTGGTTATGCAATAGTTAAACTGACTAAGAATCATTGAATGCAAGTAAATTTTTGCAGCTTCAGTTGACATTTCATTCCGAATTGCACGAAAATTTGCGAGGTTTAATTTGATATTTTTACACAATTTGTCAATATGGGCTTTAAAGGAAAGCTGTGAATCTATTATTAACCTAAGATATTTGTATTGGCTGACAATTTGCATTTTTTCTCCATTAACAAGTATGTCGGGGTCAGGTGATAGATACTCTATTTGTTTTAGTGAAATACATGCCTACAGTTTTAGAAACGTTTAGCTGTAGGCAGCACTCCTGCAACCTGGTTTTGACACAGGACATTGTATTAGTGAGTTTAGCAGCAACAGTATCTTTGGAGCGACCATGAACAACTTAAATACTCGTTAGGCAAGGCGTGTGACTTTGTGTCGTTCGAGCTGAGTTTTTCGTGAAAGTGGCGGTTTTTGGGGCCACGTAAGCTAGCTTGTCTCGTGCCATTCATTGCCTGCTACTGCCAATCAAATAGCGCGACAAACTTCCGCATTCGGTAAAAGAGGTCGACGCACTTCCGGCGGAGCCCTATGGCAGGAGACCGGAGCATAGCACCTGGAGAAATAGTGAATGTCTACAGTACACTGTCTTTTGTTTTACACAAATACTTTCTCAGTGTACTTAATGTAGATTTTTCATTCTGACGACTTCTTACTTTTACATTTGAGCACAGATACTTACACTTTCTGCACCTTACTTTGCTTCTTACTTTTTTCAACTTCTGCGAAAGACGTTGCAACTTGAAAAAAAAGATGTTAAGTAGCAAAAGTAAACTGTGGTTGAGTCCTTGGGGATTCATAAGGAGAAAAAAAACCACGGGGACACCAACAACATGGAGGAACCTGAGCCAGGGAGCATTAACATTTCAGCCTAAATAATCATGTTTAATATTTAAAAAATGAACTTAAACAAATTCAATTGAATTAATTGTAATATTTATTCATAGTGGTTAAGTGACGTGCAAGAACACGGCTGCGAATAGAGAAGGGGTAGTTCGAAAAAGCACAGTCAGTATTGACAACTAAGCAATTTGGTCGTGTTATATTTAGTGACTTTTCTGACGGCTTTAGCGAATATCGTTCAAAAATGTTGAGCGGCTTAATTTCCTGCTCACAGACAACGAGTGGAATCATTTTTGGATTGTTTACCATGTGACAAGAAAGGAGCCCAATGGAAGGCGGTCACAGAGTCAATTGAGTTTACATTGCCACAAAGTGGTGCCCATTTAGTTGTTGCAAAAGCCAAACCTTTGACCCCAGGTATGTGCTTCCAAGCTGCAAATATTTGACCGATCTTCAGGCATTCACACAACTATACTTGCATAGCAGACCTTTTCCTTGTTTTACATATATTTTACATTGGGAAGGCACCCAGTCAGTGAACAATCGGGTTTGACTTGTGTCAGTCAGTTGAGGCTGCATGTAAAAGCGTGTTTGAACAACATCGTAAAAAAATGTGAGCTGTGAAAAAAACAAGGCAGATATCTGCATTATTATTATGATTATCACCCCTCCCCTGATTGGACTGCTCGTTCCAGATGTTTGCTTTTCCTTCAGCAGCCGGATCCCGTGAATCATTAAGCCGACACCACCTGGCATGCCGCTGTGGTATTTATTTAATTAATCGGTGGAATAATCGATAGGAGTAGGTCCAGACGCTCAACTGTATAAAAGCCACTAAAAAGTGCATTTTGCAATGGAGCTATATAATCCCTTTAAAGAGGGGTTGAATATACTGTATGTAACACGTAACACTCCATCCATCCATCCATCCATCCATCCATCCATCCATCTATCCATTTTCTGAGCCGCTTCTCCTCACTTGGGTCGCAGGCGAGCTGGAGCCTATCCCAGCTATCATTGGGCAGGAGGCGGGGTACACCCTGAACTGGTTGCCAGCCAATCACAGGGCACATACAAACAAACAACCATTCACACTCCCATTCACACCTACGGGCAATTTAGAGTTGTCAATGAACCTACTATGCATGTTTTTGGGATGTGGGAGGAAACCGGAGTGCAAACTCCACACAGGCGGGACCGGGGATTGAACCCCGCTCCTCAGAACTGTGAGGCAGACGCTCTAACCAGTCGTCCACCGTGCCGCCAATTATTACTCATTCACTTTTTTTTGCTTTGTCAAAGTTGGAGCACTTCATTATAATAAATTCTGTGACTTGTTTCTTTGTTCTTTTTTTTTTTTTTAGAAAAAGTCGTGCCCTTCCTGAGCCGTCCATCTTTACCAGCCCTGCTCCTTCCAAATGGACAGCACCTTTTTGGCCCCAACGCCATATGCCGGTCAGTAATGTACAGTTCTGCCTGCAAAGTCGAGGAATGAATTTATTCCTGAGGATCTTTAGATCTGCTCATATTTCTTGTCTTCTTAGATACATGTTTGAAGTGAGTGGGCAAGAGTGCAGCGAGGCTTGCGATCAGTGGCTCGAATGGGAGGCCACAGATCTCCAGGTAGGCCCCTCAATGTGAAACAACAGACTTTTTCAGGTTTGTTGCCAATCTGTTGCACAACACACTAAAGCCTCCTAAAGATGTAAAGTGATTTTCAGTTCCCGAGTCTGCACATTCCCGCCTGCAAAATCCTCTTACCGCATGCGCTTCAGTGTGTCTTTGCCACCAGAGCGGATTTCAAATGTGTAAATAATAATCATTCAATTGTGCTCTCAGACTTAGCAAGGAGTAAAAGTCCTTTTCCTCTGTTGTCACTATTGTCTGTTGTCGGATTTGTGCAGCCTGCCCTGCTTCAGGCGCTTCACATGGCGGTGCTTCAGGGGAAAGAATCGGAGGTCCCCAAAGTCCTTGCAGGGCCTCTCAGCTACTTGGACCAAAGCTTGACCAAGGCGACCACATCTTATTTAACTGCGGTAAAACATACCGGTCCTCCTTTAAGATGTATATGCTATTTTTCTCAAAGAGTGCCCTTTTTCTAATAGACACCATACAAGGTTTTGAGGTTACAATCGGTGCACAATGAACTAGATTGTGCAGCGGTGCAAGAAGGCCATAGGAACAGAACTTCGGTGTAACCATACAACTTGGTCTAAATATACATCTCTTTTTCCTCCTCAGAATAACAATAACAGGTGTGTGCCATAACTAGGGAGCCTCTTTAACACAAAGAACATGCACAATAGCCATATCAGAGCAGAAGCCATAGAATAGATCCGGGGGGTTTATCAGCCTGTGCCTTTTACACAGAACCTAGCAATCTGTGCTGGCTTTTACGCAGCAGCACAACATCCCACAGTCAGCTGTCTGTGTCGCGGCTGTTTGGGTCTGGTGTGATGCATGTCGTTGCTTTCAACACATCAGAGTGGAAAACGTTGGAATTCGGCATTCAAATCTTACATACAGGCAGATAATACCTCAAGGTGGAAAAATGCGGCAGAATTAAAAAGAGCTTATCGCATACCACCATATGTCATGGTGGATGTCTTTACCACAAGATATACACTGCCTGGGGCCCAGACATGGCATCTGTAAAACTAAAGTTCACTGTGACATTTACAGAGAGAGCGCTGTTGCATTTTGGGGCCAAAGCTGCTAAACTTTCCCACGTCCATCCATTTTCTATAGCGCTTGTTGTGGTTGAGCTGCAGCCTTTCTCAAATAACGTTTGGACACAGACAAACAACCATTCACACTCACGTTCGCATCTACAGACAATTCTTCAATGAACCTAATTGCATTAGGATAAAAATGGCATTCTTCGTACTCTGCGAGTAAATGCAACAGGCCACTCATCAACGGAGGTCAAATTATATTTGCAATTTACTTTAATCCTTACTGAGATTGTAAATGTGTGATTGTAATAGGCGATTCTAAAATGATTGTTCCCTGTGTGCTTTCACTGCAGTCAGTTTTGTTTTTGTTTGTCTCAGGATGTTGTTTCGGTCGCTGATCTTGTTGTTTGTGCCGCGCTGCATCCGATTTTTTCCGCATCATCGCTCACTTCAGGTAAGAATTAACATTGTGTTTAGACGTGTGTATTTCATTGAATATTTCAAATCAGGTTGTGTTAATGTTCCCTCCCTCAGAGCGATTGTAAAATGTTTAGATCTGCATGAAATTTCACCTTAGATATCGCTTAAATGTTTAAATGTAGCTATGCTATGCTTTCCCCATACTTAGTTAAATATACATGTTCCTTTTCTGATTCTATTTCCTCATCCCTCTCCCTTGCGTTTCCCAGGTGAACACACGTCCGTGAAGGTTTGGTTCGACCGTTTGGCCGCCTCACAGAGCTGCGTGTCGGCGTCTCATAAAGTGCTGCAGGGAAAAGGCCTGCAGGCGATGAAGAGCTTCATGCAGAGGCAGCCCGCGCCGCAGAGCGGCCAGTGCAGAGGCAACGGGCAGCTCTGCAACAGCGGCCCTGTTGAGGTATCCCCCAGATAAATATAAATAAATAAAGTAAACCATTAGAAAATAAAATCATAATAAACATTTAGACTTCAAGCAGTCTCATTACGGGTGCTGTTGTGATATCTACGCTACAGTGCCCCGCATAATCTGTCAACAGAAATATCTCAGAAAGTGAATAGGACAGTGGGAAAATGTTTACTTTAGCCATCTAGATAATTAGTTTTGTTTAACAGTTAATGTGTTTGTTTAGGGTGAAGAAGGGGAACATGTGGTGTCACAGGAAGAGATGGAAGCTGCTGCTCTCACTTGGCACAAGGGTTTAAATTCCTCCCCAGCAGCCACAGACAGACTTCACCCAATGTATGTTATTCAATTTGTTACACTATTCTACAAGGTTCTCTTTAAATTGATGACGCCTTCATTTTTCCTTCAGTCTGCCGCAGGAAGGCAAACGAAACATCCTGTTGACCAGCGCGTTGCCCTATGTCAACAATGTACCCCACCTGGGCAACATCATTGGCTGTGTTCTCAGCGCTGACGTCTTCTCCAGGTGCACAAGAGGGAAAGAATACAGGGGCTCCACGCCTTATGACTGTATTGACAAATGCCATTTTTGAGGTTACGGACGACGTGCAATTAACTAGTTTTGACAGCGGCATAAGAATATGTGGTCACGCGGCTCCAGAACACTTGCTAGGTTACTAGAGTACATACTAGTTTTCATTTGATTGTTTGATATTTATGGCCTGCAAGTGTTTTCATACAAATATTCCCTGTAATTATGACTTCTGCAATAGCGTAGGTTAGTGATAGAGTATGGTGCGTTCCGACGCTGAAATTTGGGTTACGTCGCTGCTGAATGACACCCTGTATTCATATAAATAGGCCAGTTGCTGCAGTGTCCTGTGTATCACATGTAGTATGTACTACCAATTTATTCAGCAAGAAACCTCTCCTTTTCAATGTTGCCTTCTGCAAGGTACGGCCGACTGCGAGGCTGGAACTCTCTGTTTGTGTGCGGCACAGACGAGTACGGCACGGCCACGGAAAATAAAGCCCGCGAGGAAGGCCTGACGCCGCAGCAGATCTGCGACAAATACCACGCCATTCACGCCAGCATCTACGAGTGGTTCCAGATTGACTTTGACTTCTTTGGCAGGACGACTACCGAGAAGCAGACGGAGTAAGTTACAAGCAGGCTTTCATTGTCTAGTAACATAGCAACTTCTCACTAAAATGAGTTCAGTTTATGTCAGTTTAATGCTTTTCTCTATTTCCAACATTAAGATTGACATTCATGAAAAGGCATTTTGTGTGTTCGAAAATGCTCTAACAAAGTCAAATAAACATGCAGCGTACATTTTCAAGGAAGTTCAATAAAAATACACTATCGGCGGGAAAGCAGATTTAGACACGGCACGAAAAAATTCAAGAAAAAAGGCAAAAAGAAAAATGCTAGTCATGTTATAGGTGCTGTGCATACTAGTGAAATTTCATGAAATCTGTTGTAAAATCTGTATCATTCTGAATATGTAGTAAAAATGTTTATAGTTTATTTTTCCAACATGTAGATACTCAGATATTCATTTTTCAAATCATGTAATTTTTTTTGTGATGCCCTGCATATATTATAATGCTCGAGAGAGAGAAGCTAAACAAAGAGGTCACAACACTGCGAGGTCCTGACCTGAACAGGATGCTGGTTTGACACTGTTTAGTTTATGTATGAAAATACGTTTTACGCTGTTATATAGATTATGTAACATCAGATTATCGTAATCTGGGCAGGATTCTGATGTTGAACGTCTCGTCCCCTCAACCATAAAATTTCCTTAATAACTGAGTCAGTCTCAGTGCACAGTTGTAGTCTGCAAGTTACCTTGCTTTTTTTTTTTTTTCTTCATTTGTAGCTGCAATTTCTGTGGTGTTAATTTATTATACAGCAATATTGTGAACAAAAAGGAGACAGAGCAGACATATTAATCTGCAACAGCACCGCAGAAGACATCAGGCGCTGTGTGAATTAGAAAACAGCCCAAAGACTTAAAAGACCAGAGTGGATTCATGTAAAGACCTTGCACATTTTGATCCAACCATAAGCTCCCCCCCCCCCCCGTAACACTTTAATAATCGCCAAATTAAACCCGTTCATATTTCTTTTCTTGAATGTTTTCTCTGTCACGGTAATGGTTGCTCTTCGTTGGCGGTTCCCTGTCTGGTCTGTCTTAGACTGAATTTGTACTCAACTGTCCACCCAAATGTCCTGTCACTCAGGATAGCCCAGAACATTTTCTGGAGGCTCCACAAGAATGGCTTCCTGGTGGAAGACTTGGTGGAGCAGCTACGGTGTGACCAATGCCAGCGTTTCCTGGCTGACCGTTTCGTCGAAGGCACCTGCCCCCACTGCAAATACCCGGACGCCCGTGGCGACCAGTGCGACAAGTGTGGCCGACTCATCAACGCAGTGGAACTCAAGGTGAGCTCTTTTGTTAATGACTTTGAGACTGCTTATGATGAGGTGTGATCGACCTATTGCTGTAATATTCACTCTAGATACTGCTACACCGATGGTTATGTCCCATTTTGATTTTGATAATCGCGATTTTAGTTTGTGTGATTATAAATGCCCGTTTGTCTATATGTGCCCTGCGATTGGCTGGTGACCAGTCCACGGTGTTACCCCGCTTCTCTCGCCAATCTCAGCTGAGATCAACTCCAGCTCAACTCTCGCCGGAACGAGCGTTATAGAACAGGGATGGATTGACGTATTGAATGAAGCTGTCTGTCTGTCCCTTTTTTTTAGGCACCTCACTGTAAAGTCTGTGGACAGACTCCAGTCATCCGCTCGTCCAAACATCTTTTCCTGGACCTGCCAAAGGTACAAGTTGCATCGCTCATAGTGCCATTTGGTGTCAAGTTTCTCTGTAAAAGCAGCAGCAGCAGCACTGAAAGTCTTATTTTTATTTTAAATTTTTTTTTAATTGTGTATATTCTCCAGTTAGAGGCTCAGTTGGAGCACTGGCTGGACAAGTCCACCGGCGACGGAGACTGGACTGCGAATGCCAAACAGATCACTCGCTCCTGGCTCAGGGATGGACTCAAACCTCGCTGCATCACCAGAGACCTCCAATGGGGAACGCCAGTACCTCACCCGGACTTTAAAGAAAAGGTCTGCTTTTTCTCTCACCATGGCTGGATTTACACTGCAAGTCCAAGTGCCCAATTCGGATTTAATGCTATTGTCCGATTTTTTTTTATTTTTTTTTTTTTTGACTGATTACATTTCCAACATGAACTCCACAAGTGTTGACACCTTGTCAACACAACATGGAAATAAGCAATACAGTAATACATTTAAAATGTGTTTATTTGACAGCATGTCTGTCCCAGTTGTGCTACTTGGGACCAAAGGATCTGACTCACTTGAACCATGCAGTGTAAATCCAGCCCGTGTGTGCAAACATAACATTACAATGTTTTCTTCACACACATTTGTAAATGGGGTCACTCATGACTCTTTTGCCACTTCTTCAGGTGTTCTACGTGTGGTTCGACGCCCCCATCGGTTATGTCTCTATCACTGCCAACTACACAGACAAATGGGAACAGTGGTGGAAGAATCCAGATCAGGTAAGGCAGTCTTAAGCACTGAGAGTTTGTCTTGATTCAGCTCAACTATGATAAACTTCACATTTTGTTGGGAAACTTAAGATCTTCTAGATAGAAAGACGCTTTAGGCGTCAGCTAACTAGCGTCGACTTGTTCATTAAAAAGACATGAGATCCAACAGATAAAAAAAAAAAAAGCAACATCCATCATTTGCCCTCATAATCAATGTCTTCATGCAACATCGACTCATCTCATCTCTCTCCATCTAAAACCCCAGGATTGAGCTGTGAGCGTGTGTGTCAGTGTGTGTTTAGGGTGGGGGCTGGGAAGCGCTGATAAGTCCTCTTTGAACGGGATGATCTCACGATGATCTAATATGATGTCATCCTCACGTTGCAGTGTTGTTTATGTACCGCCAGGTGGAGCTGTACAACTTCATGGCCAAGGACAACGTACCGTTCCACAGTGTGGTGTTTCCCTGCTCCCTCCTGGGAGCTCAGGACAACTACACACTGGTCAATCACTTGATTGCCACCGGTACGAATTTGTAATAGCAACCATTAATACTTTCATTACATATGACATGAAAAATTCAAAGTGTGATGAATTATTCATGCTACAACTTGTGTGCAGAATATCTGAATTACGAAGACACAAAGTTCTCCAAGAGCCGTGGCGTCGGCGTGTTCGGCGACATGGCCAAGGGCACGGGTATCCCGTCCGACGTGTGGCGCTTCTACCTGCTCTACGTGCGTCCCGAGGGCCAGGACTCTGCCTTCTCGTGGACCGACATGGCTCTGAAGAACAACTCGGAGCTGCTCAACAACTTGGGCAACTTCATTAACAGGTCGGTCGCTAAAGAGCTGAATGAAGGAGTTGGCAACAACATGGTATCTCAAGGTTTTTTTTATATGTGGAGTGGGTCTGGAAGCATGTTTCTCGCACATTAAGAAACCAACTGAACCCCACAAGCACAAGGTGACGGAGGCTATGGAAAAACTCCCTCGAAGGGATAAACCTTGAACAGACCTGAGGCTCGGCGTGGGGTGGTCGTCTGCCTCGATCAGTTAATTTGAGATTGAGTGATAAGGGAGAAAGCAGGCAGAGATATGGAGAAATAGGATAGAGCAGGGTTGGCAAAATTTGTTCTCAAGCACCACGTTTGATTTTTAAAAGAGACAGATGGGTTCGGTCATTTGTAGATGAGGCAAAAAAAAAAAAAAAAAAGTACCAATTCTTTATTGAGATAAATGAATTTTAAAAATAATACATACATTTTTAATTAGCCAGTTTTAGGGGGGAAAAACAGCTAAATGAGTGTAACAAATATTTCTGGATTCGTGATCATGTTAATGCTCGGAGGAAAAGATTAAAAACCAGAGTGGGACTTCTGCCCACTTTGCCCACCCCTCGGGGTGGAGGGATTGCAGCAGGGATAAGGAAGCAGTGTGAACAACATTAATTGTGTTGGCAATAATAATGCCATGATGACTAGTAGTATAATGGAATTGTTACTCTGAATTTAATTATAGCAGCTCTATAAGCCATTGTTGGCTGCACTTCTAGAAGGGGGGAAAAGAACAACTATTGTAGTAGGAGTGCTTTTGTCTGTTGCACCGGAAGCAGGAGCACCAGCTCCAACAGTGAGAGGTTTTTGACCACAGAAATGAACTGACAAAGTCAAAGAGAATGTCTAACTGGACACCGTGTTAAAGCGGGTGGTAATCAGATATCTAGATGACATGGAAAAAGAGGACACGGCTACAGCAAGCGCGTACAATTCCTGCGTAACCCCAAACAGTAAGTCGGCGGAGACAAGTTTCCAAGCCCCGGTGGTCAGAGGTGTGAATGAACCCATGTTGCCCATCTCAGTCCATTGTTGCAGATGTAAAACGAGAGAATGTCTGAAGTCCATCAACAGTGAAATAAAACAAGTAATAGTTGGCCATCATAGAGCGAGAACATGCTGTAACTGACCAATTAAGAATGTTTTCTTTTTGGTAAAATGCACTGCTGCTTCGTTCAGTCGACGTGAAATCAAAAGGAGGGTAATTTGCTTAAAAGATGCAGTCCAATTAGGGACAGATTGTTGGAGATGTAACTATTTCAAGAGATTCTCCCTGTGTTTGGTAAATATGTTTGGGATGGTGTAATATCACACCCAATTATACTGCCTTTTAATGGCTTTAAAAAAATAGATTGGGGTTAAATCCCACATCAAAGAGGTTTCCCTCAGATTTTTACATTTTTTTTATTTTTTTTCCAAAGCACCCTGATCTTTAAAAATTGTTCTCAGGCAGCAAGTGTTGATGCCTAATTGCTTTCAAAAGATCTTAAACTGCATCCAGCCGGAGGTGCTTAGAGGTAGACTGTAGCCCGAAAACCAGTCCTCAAATCACAACATAATTAGTGTCAAGATGTCCACCTTGTGAGCATTCTGGGCTCACAAAAATTGAAGAGTGCGGGTCAGGCAAAGTTCGTTCCACTCCCACATCAAGTCCACCGTTCATTGTAAATATGACAGTCTTGTCAAAGCATTTTAGTCGGGCGGAAGTCAGTCAAATATTGAAGGGCATGTTGCGTCAGAGACGTCAGCCTCTTACCATGAGCGTCCCGCTGATGCGCGCATACAACTCAGCTCGATTATTTGCACTGAAGAGGCTCAAAGTGAGAGCTGTTATGTTCATTTACATCAGCAGACCGCATTACGCATGGCAACACAATCTATAATTTATCATCAATTAGTGTGGCGGCTAGCGCGCCTTTTTTTTTTCTTATGTAGCACTTTCTCCCCACTGATTCTTAGCTGCTGTTCTCACTCTCCTGATGACCCCTATATATTTTTTCCTTGCTTTTCTTTTTTTTTTTTTTTACCCTCCTTCAACCCCCCTCCTCAATCCTCTAGAGCCGGCATGTTTGTTTCAAAGTTCTTTGATGGCTGTGTGCCCGCGATGGAGCTGCTGCAGGAAGATAAGAAGCTCCTGGCTGTAGTGGGCTGGGAGCTGGAGCAGTACATCCAACTCATGGACAAAGTCAAGTAAGACCACTTTACCACTGCATTCAATATGGCATTAGTGTCTGCTGTTCCATGTATGCATAGTTTTGTGATGTTTTAACTGGTGACTGAGAAGCTGTTTGCGCTGGAACTGAAGCGACGCGTGAATATTTCCACCAGAATCCGTGACGGTCTGAAGCATATCCTCAACATCTCTCGCCATGGCAACCAGTACATCCAAGTAAATGAACCCTGGAAGAAGATCAAGGGAGGAGATGCAGAACGGTGAGATTACGACGACCAGCCTGAGCCAAGCTCTGTCTATAATATCAAGCAGGGTTGGACAAATTTGCATATACAGTACATACGAGAATCCCAGCTTTGAATAAAGATGCATAAGTTGACCATCACTCGACTTTTTGGATTCACATTCTAATGTCACCCTGGAATTGGAAATTCAATTTTAGAGGGCCAGCATTCTGAATATACCATTCCCCTCCAGGCAGCGTGCAGGCACTGTCACCGGCGTGTCCATCAACGTCGCCTGCTTACTGTCCGTCATGCTGCTGCCCTACATGCCGGCGGTCAGCCAAACCATCAGGGATCAACTCAACGCACCTCATTCTTGCGTCAGCGCCATTCTGCGCGGCACGGGCGCCTTCACTCGCGTCCTCGACGCCGGCCACCAAATTGGCACCGTGAGTATGGGTTTTCCACTTCTGTGTGCCAGGAGAGTCCCCCTTTTTTTTTTTTTTTTTTTTAAAGAAAAAGGCCTTTTGGAAGGTTATCAGTGTTTCTTAAATTTATTACACCAAGTACCACCAAAAAATACATTATCCATAATGAACATTAAAATACATTAGTAGCGAAGTAGGTCCAAGTGTTAATCCAAAACAAGGCAGCATTTATATTTCCTCAAAGTATGTTTAATATTACTGTAAGATTGTTTTAACATTATGCTTAAATATAGGAACATAAAAAAAACTATACTCAAATAATAATTCATTTAAAATGTGTTGCACATAAAAGTGAATTAAAACTTGTATTTAACAAATGTTAGAAAGCAGTTCTAAATGCCAATGTATTTAAAAGTTAAATTCAACTGAACTGTACTAAACAAATCCACTGCAGACCTGGTATCTGTATTTCAAGGTATCTGGTACTCGCCAAAAAAAATACAAGCAAGTCCTCCTCACCAGTAGTTGGTGCGACACCGCAGCGGTTTGATACATCGGCAAATCATTATTATTACGTCAGAAAGAAAGAAAGATAGAGGTCTTTGTTCACAATTACTTGTCAATGTGTTAATCGAAATTTCACGTATCAAAAGTACTAGCGGTAGCGATATCGGTGCGTACTCGTACTGGTATCGGCCTGAAAAAATGTGTTATCGAACATCCCTAAACAAAAAGTTTAGTTTCCCTCTTGATGGATGGGCAGCCACTCCAGAGACCCAACTATTTGTTTACGAGCAATTCAAAATGACATTTTGTGTCATTTCTCTCCTTGAATCCTTGGATGCTTCTTGAAGTGAGGTCCCAGGAGGTACGTTTGAGGTCTCGTGCGATACGCTGACATCTTGTGTTGCATCACGCAAAAAGAAATTTGCGCGATTCGTAGATTTTGAAGTGTACAACCTTATCGGCGGCCTTAGCACAGTGATTCTGGGCTACATTTTACATCTCCAAAGTCTGCAGAATGATTCTGATGCATATTCATCATAAGTGTAATGTATATTTTTAAATAACTCTCCTTTTTCTCCCGTGCAGGTGAGTCCATTGTTCCAGAAACTGGAGATGGAGCAGATTGAAACTTTGAAGAAGAGATTTGGCGGCCAGCGGGTATGTGATAACCAACAAGGAGTTTGGCTAATTCTATTGGGGTGGAAAACAGCAGTAAGTGGTGATGTCTAGCCGTGCAAATGGTCCCGGCGGACTGAATACTTGCTTGTAGTTTTTTCAAATGTGATACATAGCGAACACACAATATGTGTTTTGTATGTTATGAATTAATCAAGTAGAGAGAGAATAATCCTTGTCTGAACTGCCTTCGTCTAGCTGGAAGATGTACCGCCAAACAAGAAGGTACCATTGCTGTGTTTGTTTGTGAAGCGTCCACGCTGGTGCCGTCACCGTTGATTAGCGCATGCTTTCACTAATACTAGCAGCATTTGAACGTTCTCTTATCACCGTGAGTCCAGTGTGTCAACCACGTCTGTTCGTTCATCAGCCGCTCGTGAAATCCCGTCAACCCCTATTGTCTGAAATGACATCAGTCTTCTCTCTGAAATGCCGGAATGTTGTTTACCCCCTCAGGTGCCGACTCCAAACGCTGCCAGCCCTCAGTCGGCCGCTATGCCGCCCATCCCTGCAATGGAAGTGAACGCCGGAGTTGACCCGGAGAAAGCCCGGCAGCTGACGCAGGCTGTGGCTGAGCAGGTGATGTTTTGATGCATCTGGACCTCTGCAAACAATTTAGTTTCTATCGAATAGTTTTTTTCTAATCATTTTATTAATATCAAATCCTACACACCAGGGTTTCCCAAATTAGAAATGGACTACTAAAACAGGGTGTCCCAAACAAATGTACTCACTATTTGACTGGCCATTACAGTACTCGTGTAGTTCGTTTTGACTGAGGTGTTTATTGACATCAATACAAGTTTGAGTTAAATGAAAGAAAAAAAACAACAACTACATTTTATATAATTGCATGAAAGAAAATTGTCCTGTCCCTAGTTCGCCTAGTCAAGAGTGACTAAATTTTTGGGGGACACCCTGTGTAATCTAATACCAAAACATTGACACACTAAAAATAATTATGAATTAATAAAATTTTACTATAAGAAAACGGAGACTCCAAAATGGACCCCTGCAAGTCTTTTTTTATGTCGACTGATTTAATATTATTTAACTATCAAATACTGCACACAACAAAGAGCCATTCAACATTTATTTTTATTTTTTTATTTAAAAAAAATTGCCTTTTAAATGTATGAGTTTTGTAATGAACTAATGAAAATGTAGCATTTTATAATTTTTCAGTTTTAGATTCGTCGTCACACATGGTTAACGGAGGAATGGGATACAGTTGAACTACCGTATTGTAAATTGCATTTATTTACATAGTGGTTACTATTGATAGTTGGCACATTTTTGCAAATAACTAATTTACAATCGGAATTGTCTGTCAAGAGTCCTTGTTTTTTTTTTTAAACAATACACATTTCTAACTGTCATCTTATCTGTGGCAGGGAGAAAAGGTGCGAGCCCTGAAAGCGCAGAAGGCTGACAAATCGGTGATCACGGCCGAGGTGTCTAAACTATTGGAGCTGAAGAAGCAGTTGGCGCTGGCAGAGGGCAAGAGCCCCGAGCCCGCACCCGTCAAGGGCAAGAAGTGAGACACGGCCATAAAAGTCGCCAACACTGGAGGTGGTTAGCGGAGGGGTACAATATGCAAGGTGTGATAGCGGGAAAAAGGGGGAACAAGATGTACATGGCGAGATGAGCATGTTAGCCAAAGGCAAAGCCGTGACGGGATCTGAGACAACAGGGTTTTAGCACCAAGGTCTAATGAAATGCCAGTGAGGCCGGCGGGGAAATGAACACACACAAAAGGGAGCCAAATGAATTCTGCTACAGAATGGAAGGGATTTGGGAAAAATCCCTACACCAAGAATAACTCATTTGATACTCAACATCAGGCTCGCAAGGTGCGAAAATGTTTTTACACCACAATTAACACATTCACTGCCATTGATGGCTTAAGAAGGCAAATAGCCATGTTAACTGGGAAGGCTGGCAGGGAATGTTTAAAAAAGAAAAGGTAGCAAATTTTCCCTTGTGAAAATCTATTATGGTCCATACATAGTGTGACGCAGTGTACTTCCTGTCATTCATGTGAACAATAAACCTTGCATTCATTAACAAGCAAAGAAAATCAATTCTTTTATTGCAAATTTGGGGTTACAGTGACAGATATAAGAAATGTTAACAAACATGAATCTCATTAATGATTTTTAAAAAACATGCATATTCATGTATAATTAATAATTGATGACTTGATTAAGAAAGTACAAATGTATACAGTAAATGTTATTGCAGTTATATAAAAATATCAAGTGGATGTATACCACAAGTCCCGCATTGAATAAAAAAAAAAAAAAAAAAAAGGTAACCTGTAGAAATATTAGTCAGGGGCAACCTGCTGTATTAACTATACGTACATGCAAAGGCTTATAGAAAAAGCAAAAAAAAATAGTTGTACTCTCAAAGCGAGGGGACACATTCAAAACGTTCCTGAGCTCCTTCTGTCCACAAATTGGGGCAAATAATCTCTGCTAGCCAAATTGCAGCCCTTTTACGAGGAGTTAGCGTATTGCAAAATGGCGGGAAAACACGACAACAAAATGCCCTCAACTCAATTCCTTTCTTTCCAACGTACAAATCATCAAATCATCCTTCCTAATGGTGGGGTAACTTCATGTTCCAAACCTTGCGACCACTGTATGATATGCAATTAAGAGCTTCCTGTTCTTTTCCGTTTCACATGCTGAGTCTTTCTAGTTTGCTGCAGTGATGTTGCAGCTTTTCTTTCAACTCTGCCTTGACTTTCATCATCTTTTCCAAACATCTTCAATTCTCTTTGGTTTTCATACCTTCTGGTCTTAGGACACACACAGACCATTTATTTCCTCACCGCCGCTTCTTGTCGTTCTCTGAGCTCATTTCCTGGTGTTGACAAGTCTCTCGATGAGGGCTCGCCGCGTACGCTGCACCTCCTCACCCAACCTTTCGATTTCCGCTTTCAAGCGCTCGTTCTGCTCCGTCAGCTCCTGCACTTTCTTCTCATTCTCCTGCTCCCTCTCCTTCCGACTCTTTTTGGCGGACAAATATGACGAGGATGAGGAGGATGCGCGCTGCTGCGACTGGGCGACTGAGGCGCCCGGAGACGACGTGGCGCCATCGGGTCCCTCGCTTCTCCGTCGCTTGCCGGGGCGGGAAGGCGAGTAGATGGACGGCGACGAGACGGGCGACAACGGAGACGAGCAGCGCCTGGAAGGCGACTGCGAGGCGGAGGATGACGAGCAGGACGGCGAATCGGGGACGCAGGGCAACTCTTCCTCGCTGGCTGATGGGGACGCTGGATGGATGTTGTGAACCTGCTGCTGCTGCTGGTGGTGGTGATGATGATGGTAATAACAACCACTGCTTGAATCCACCATTCCTCCTTCACTCAGGAACTCAAAGAACTCAGGAGGAAGAAGGTCGCCGTCACCGCTCCTCGCGTTCGCCTCCGTTTTCCGCTCTTCTGTCGGAGTCAAGCTGGAGGAGGAGGAGGAGGACGAGGAGGTGTGATGCAGAGGCTGGGCGTTGTGAATCTGCTCTGTCGCCCTCTGAATGCCCTCTCCCCACGTGTGACCTCCCTCTGTCAGCCACGTCAGGGAGCAACTCTCCAGAACATCCAGGAACTCGGGCTCCTTCTGCAAGTACGAAAACACCAAATTTGACATCGCTCTATGGCTAGGGGGCCATTTGGCAGCCCAAAAGACCACCCCACAGAGGTTTAATATTTACAATAAATTTAATAAAAGTTCAATGTTACAAGACATCACACTTTAAATTGTAAAATCTAAAATTGTTTTCTTTATTGTATTTTTTTTGTAATGTGTGACTTTCATTCACATTTGTAAATAAATTCAAATGATAAAACTATTTTTTTTTGTTTTTTTTTAAATGTTAGATTAATAAGTTTACTTATGTATGTCACACAAATAACCTTTTGCTTTGTTGCTGATAACACCAAGATGAGATTTGGACTTTTTTTGTTTGTTTAACTGCTTAGCCTCTGTTGGCTGACACCATTTTGAATATCGTTCGCCTAATAGTATGTTTGCCTCGTTTTTAATTTACTGTCACAATATCAATAATAAAAAATACCAATTTGCTTGCTAAAAATGTTGTTTTTCCTTTATGTAGATTCTCAAGTCATCTAGGTCATGATAATTGGCAAAGGCTGAATTGAGGCAATGGACTCTTGTTTGTTCAAATTTTTTTTTTCTTCTTGTTTTCCAAAAGCGTTAAAAAATGACGGGCAATTCACAATCAAAATATTTTAGCATGTTTCATAAACACAATTTTCCATTTTTCTGAATGCATCACTTGGAAGGAAAAGTTTTGACACCCCTGCTCTATGCAGTGTAAACACGACGTACTAGTAACGCCCGAAGATCCGAGTCTGACCAGCCTTGCCCCCTCCTTTATAAGCCACTGACCTCGCCGCACGAGGGGGCGCGCGCCAGCTTTGCCCCTCCCGCGTCCGAGCCCAGGATATCCTGCAGGTCCTCATACCACGCCTCCAACTCTGCGCCACACAGCGGCCCCACGCCGGGGGGGTACGGCGGGGGCAGGTGCAGCCACTCGGCAGTCATCTCGCCAGTCAACTCGCAACGCACTCCACACTCGGCCACACGCTTCACTCGGGACCTGTCGGCACAGGAAGCGCAAACAAATGATAATTTTGCCACTGCTGGGAAAAAATAAAGGAAAATAGTGCCACACACTATACAAATGTACTATATGTCTTATCGTGGTATGAAATGCTGAATACACAAAATGTAAAACCGTTAAGTCAATAAAGTCAATATTGGAGCTACAATTACTAAGTTGCTAAATTTATGAATTTAAAAATGCTAAATGCATGTAAAAAAATTATACAAGGACAGAGTCTATAAAGTCAAATGAAAATTAAAACTGTCATTGAGACAAGTTAAAAATGGAAAATGCCTGTAAAGAAAATTCTATTTAAATGCAAATTAAACCACTATTTTTAAGTTTAAAAATACAAATTGCATGTAAGAACATGACAAGCACAAATTTAATTCAATTGGAAAATTAATCTTAAGCATTACAATTGTATTTTAAACCTATATTTATTAATAGTTAAGATTCAAAATGGATGTAAAATAGATTGCACCAGAATTAAGTCATATAAATTTAATTGAAAATTAAATATACATGTTGAAAATGCAAAATTGTATGTACAAAAATGACAAAAGATAGTCTAATTCTATTGAACATTAAAGCAACATTTATGAAGTTAAAAATGCAAATATATAAATACACACACAAATCATCATTAAATTTAAAATCAAAGCTGCATTTTTTTTTTTTCGTTACAAATGCAAAGCTTATGCCAAAAAAATACATGAAAATGCTATACTGTATTACAAATGATGATTATTTTACCTTTCGGACTCCCTTAATCAAGTCTGCAAATCGGTTGGAGATATTTTGCCCCGACAAATCTGGAAGAAATGTTTTGTTTTTTTGTTTTCAGTCAAGTCAGATTTTGCTTTAGTAACTGTCAAGAAAAAAAAACAAAAAGAACTTTGTGACCAAAGACAGACGTTCTTGCCCAGAACTCTAAACAAAGACCAATAGCCTCTCAATTGCGCCCCCTGTGCTCAAAAGCTCCTCACAACAAGCTTCATTATCGATAAACAAGATGAGAACAACGGCGACTAACTACACTTTGATTTCAACCCCCTCCGCCCTGACAGTCGTGCGTCTTGCTCGCCTTCAACCCGCAACCAACAATCACGCCAATAAAACCGAAATCAGGTCATTTTCATTGTAGTTTTTGTTTTATTTCGGACAACACGCCGAGTTGCGATGACGTTCCTTCACAGGCTGTCATGTCATTTGCTAGTTAGTGATGAGTGTCTTGATTTTTATTGTTGTCGAGTCCTGTTCAATTGACCGCTATGAGCGAAGAAAATTACGTCATGGAAAAGCAAAAAAAAAAAAAAAAAGAAAAAAAGTCCAGTGGCTGGAATGGGCGAAACTAAAGAAATGACAAGAGCAAAAAACGTCAACATAGAAATATGATTTTAATTTTATTAAGTTTGAAGGGCTTTGTGCATGACGGACGCTTGTGTTGTTAATCTGCATGACGGACGTTTGTGTTGTTAATCTTTCCGTTTAAAAAAAAAAAAAGGCGAATTATATATTATTGGGCTTTGCAGTTTGAGCAACATTTATCAGTAATATGACATTTTAAAAAAAAAATGCTGCAATTCCTAAATCTCATTCAATTGTCTCTCATACAACTTTTGACGCACTTGAACGCCAAAGCTCAAACTTTGCTCGAGTCGTACGTGCGACACCGAAAAAAAATGAAAATTCAAAAGACAGCCTTTTAAAATGTTAGTGTCAACGTTCAAAACGGTCATTCTTAAAAAAAATAATAATAATGTTTTCTCCGTTGACTTTAGGTCGCCAAGACTAGGAAAACCCCTTTGGGAAAAAAAACGTGAAAAGTTGTCACTCACCCTTTTCCTTTTATTCGTTCGCCGTCTCGACTGTCGCTGGTTCGAATGTAGATATTTGAGTGAAAATGGGTGATAGCTCATGTTAACCATTGTTCAACTCTTGACGACCGAATGTGCTTAAACGGAAACTCCCGGCGCTGTTTATAAGGAGCGAGGCCAACCGAACTATGCCAGGCGAAGCGGGGGCCCACCGTGTGACGTCGCCGAGTTGCATTCGAGCGGGCCAATCGCGACAACACAGCTGATCCGTTTTCCTTGACGACATCCAATGAGAGCGGCGGAGTTTCGGGCAGGTGTGGCGGGGTTTGTTTGGCAAGCAAGGTTGAGTGCATTTCTCCTTGTCTGTATAGTTTGTACGAGGCGCAGTTGTGATGCAGTCATAAGACGGCCAGGACGAATTTGGGGCGTATGGGAGTCACATGAAAGGAATGATGCAATGCTTGGCAACCAGTTTCTAGCTGGGGATAACACCGGCAGAATCCGAACATGTTTTATTAAATAGCGTTGCCTCGAACAAAAAAAAAAATACAAAAAATATATGCACGACGAGCCAATGTCGAAGAATTGTCGTTTGATATTTAACACCGTGACGTTCCACGCCCACTCCCCCCCCCCCCTTTTTCCCCCCCTCACGTCACAAAAGAAACGGTACCGATAAGCGGACGCGTGGCGTGTAGCGACTGGACAATTAGGCGTCTTATTGATGAACGCGTAAACAACGCGCACGCACACGTTTGGCGCTTTAATGCCTCGTCTCGTCACGTCACGGCCGCGCGCACGCTCCGTTCTCTGCGACTGACTTCCGGGATGGTATCAAAACAAGCGGGAGCGCGCACCTATGCGACTTTCCCCTATTGTCTCGTACGAAAAGTTTTTAAATAATAACTTTGTGCTATTTTAGGATGTACTGAGGGTATTACACATATTATACTGGTATTGCTTGATTTAGTTATCGTATTGTAGATTTTACTTTTGGACTGATTTGCAATACGTTTCATCAAAACAAAATATTAGACAAGACAGATCCAAATCCACTGCCAAATCAGCAAAAAAAAAAAAAAATATATATATATTATATTTGTACAACTAGTGCAAAATGGAAAGCATAATATTATTGACAGTGATATAGAATCATATATATACATATAGTATGAACACTGTGAAACTTCTGCTGGTATGCATAAAACTGTATGCCTAAGAGTTGCAGATAGACATTTAAACTTAAAAGGAATTAAAGACCATATGGAAATGTGCTAAAAAGTATATTCACATAGTCATATTTGACCAATGAGAGCAAATTGACAGTTAAAAAATATGACATAAATACATCTAAAATTATTATTTTATGCTGGTATTTTTTCATGAAAAATATAGTAAGCCTAAGTGCTCAGTATTAAGTCATCAGTTGAACTTCCCATTTGTCATTAAAATGGCTGCTTATATTTGAAAATGCACATTCACATACATCAACAACATAAGTAGATCAGTTTCACCCTCCGGTCATGTTGACAGGAGATAAAATAATAACATACTAAGTGTTAGAACAAAACCTTCAGGCTTAGCATCATAATTCTGCCACTGTGGGGACCCCGGTTCAAGTCACTAACCGGCGGAGAAGAAAAAAAAAAAAAAAAAAAAGAGCATGAGAGGATGCGGCATCGTACCGTCCATCCTGTGGTGTCCTTGAGCAAGACAGCGATACCCGGGCGCTTCAAATCGCCCTCATGCTCCAGTGTGTGCCACGAATAATGTCTTTGCTGTGTCTGCTACTGTGATAGGTCAAATGTTTGCACGTGTTCACGTCAAGATTATTCTTTTTTGAATCGCCTTCTGTCCTTCATTCATTCCATCCTCCCTTCTTTAAATAAATTTACTATAAAAGTGTGCATTACCTACTTTTGCCCCAGCATGTATAATCACAGTTGTTTTACTAATGCCTACATTTTTTAAAATCTATGGTAAACAAAGCCATGTGTTCCCTATAAATGACGACACACACACAAAAAAAGTGGATTTCAGTCGTTGTCCGAGGGCCGTAAAAGAAAAGCAAACATGATGCAACAATCAGATAAATGTGCATTGTGTAGCTTCTGTGGGTTCAAATGCTTTTATAACTTGAGATTTTGTGTGTTTTTAGGAGATGATTTAAGTGCTCCACGTGGCAGTATATGCTCACCTATGCTCTAGCTATTATTAATAAAGAATCATTTGCCTGTTATATGATTATCATTAATAATAATAATTTGCCTGTTACGTGATTACCAAAGCAATTAGACAACTACAGTGATCCGCTTGGCCGCACTTGGTTATTTGGAGATCCTGTCACTTCTCGGACATTTGCGGTAACAAAGCTCGACGTAAACAAGCCGTTGACGCCCCGCAAACCGGAGAAGCCCCGCGCGCTCCCGCGGCGGCAGGGGCGCGCGCCCCCTCATAGCAACAGCGGCGAGCAGCGAATCGCGAGCTCAAACACTTGTCTCCGGGACCGGCTTACAGCACCGGCAACGCGTCACGGCTCGGGTGGCTGTTGCTGAGTAGTTCGGCACACTTGGACCGCCACAAACCCCCCCCCCCCCCCCCCCCCCCCCACCCGGCTGTCTGTTGACTTTGTCAGGATCTGGGCTCTCTTCATTAGCTAGACCTTGCTTGCACCAGTTTCATTTGTTTTTAACAATCACACACAAACAACTACGATGTTTACTTCATTCAAATTATTCTCCCACGTGACATCCAAGTCCAAGGGACACTTTATTGATCCGATATACAATTTATAAAAGATATATATTATATAAACAGCCCGAGAGTTATTCACTTCACAATTGCTTTATTGCATATTATTTCGAGCTGTTTCTGATATTTTGACCCCCTTGTGTCACTAAATAACACGATTGAGCAAATTACTCCGTTCTAGGGTCAAAACTCATTTTAAAATTTTGGATTTTAAATACAATTGTGACATTCCAAGTGTAATAATAAGTTGGCCGCTTATAAGCTACAATAAGACTAAAATGGCATCTGCACCACCGAAATTGAACACTTGTCAGCGGGTTAATGTTCCCTATATCTTATGTTTTAAGAAATGTAAGGTTTCAAAATGCCACAAGTGTGTAAAAAAAAAAAAAAAAAAAAAAATGTATAGTAAAACTAAAATACAGTAAAAGACAGCCCATGGAACCTCCAAAGTTAAACATAATCGTGAAAATTAATCATTTCCCAAGTCAAATTCATCAAATCTTATGTCTGAAGTAATATTGTAACATTCCAAAATGTCATAAAAGTATAAACATAAGTTTGGTGCCATACAATAAAACTAAAAGTGAACGAGACCCTCGTGGAACCTCCAAATTTGACCACAATCAAGAAGTATTCCCGTCCAGGTTCAAACTCATTTTAAAACGTTGTAATATTTCAAATACCACTGCAAAAATAAGTTAAGTGTTGTGAAATAGAACTAAATAAAAAAAAAAAAGTAGTAGTAAAAAAAGTAAAACCTCCAAAGTTGCAAAGTTGACGGCGCCAGAGTTCTTCATTTAACAATAGCTAAAAGGCACTCAAGTGGAACCTCTAAAGTTGAGTTGCGCTTTACAGGTTGTAGCGAGTAGCCAGACGATTTCCTGCATTGCAGCAAGTTCCATTTCCTGCTGAGCACCACGCTACCTCAGTCAAGACTCACGCCACACCCAGTCAGCTCACCACAGCACACACACACAGGCACCCCCCCCATCCCCTCGATTCCCCCCCCACACCCACCCATAAATACGTGCACACACAGCAGCTGTCGGAAAGCATCCAGGCTCCGAGGCTAGACGAAGCGATACAGCTGTTAATGTGGTGATAGGATAAAGCCTGAAGTCTAACATGGCTTCACAAGGTACAGTCTCCTCCAAAAGCATTGGAACGGCAAGGTCAATTCCTTTGTTTTTGTTGTTTATTGAACACATTTGGGCTTCAGATCAAAAGATGAATGAGACAAAAGTTCAGAATTGCAGCTTTTATTTCACGGTATTTACATCTAGATGTGTTAACTCAGGACAGAGCACCTTTTGTTTGTACCCACCCACTTTTCAAGTGAGCAAAAGTATTGGAATATGTGACTGATGGGTGTTTCTAGTTGCTCAGGTGTTGTGTTGCCTTTTAGAGTGATTGCCTCAACATTAGATCGTGCTTGTTTTTGGCTTTGGCTTTCACTTGTGAAAACTGCATTTGCTGTTAAGCAAACATGAATGCCAGAGGGAAGTCTATGGGAGAAAAGCAAATCATTTTGAAGCTGAGAGAAGAGGAAAACTCGATCGGAGCTATTGCACAAACATTGGGCATAGCCAATACAACAATTTGGAATGTCCTGAAAAAGAAAAACTACTGCTGTACTGAGCAACAGACATCGAACAGGTCAGCTCAGGGCAGTTGATGACAGAAACGTGAGAGATGTGAAGAAACGCCCAAAGGCAACAGTCAGTGACATCACTGCCGAACCTCCGCAGGGCAGGGGTGAAGGTATCACAATCCACTGTTCGAAGACTTCGAGAGAAGAACTATACAGGCCATACCACATGATGCAAACGACTAATCAGTGAAAAAGAATCAGAAGGCCAGATTGGATTTTGCAAAGAAGTACAGCGGTGAGCCACAAAAAGTTTTGGAACAAAGTTTTATGGACTGATGAGCCCAAGATTAACCTCTACCAAAGGCCAAAGTATGGAGAAAGAAAGGATCTGCTTATGATCCAAAACACACAAACTCCTCTGTAAAGCATGGTGGAGGTAATGTCATGGCTTGGGCTTGCATGGCTGCTTCTGGAACGGGCTCACTAGTCTTTATTGATAATATGATGGTAGCAGCAGAATGAATTCTGAAGTCTACAAAACAATATTGTCTGGCAATTTACAGAAAAATGCATCCAAACGAATCGGGAGAAGCTTCATCATGCAACAAGTCAGTGACCCAAAACACACTGGCAACACAACAAAGGACTTCATCAGGGGGAAAAAGTGGAAGGTCTTGGACTGGCTAAGTCAATCACCGGACCTTTATTGATTAGCGCACCGCAGCTTTATTTGATGTACGAAAAACAATGACATCAGATCAAATAATTTTCAAAGCTTTTCAAAGAGTGGGCTTTGTGACCTATGATGTACAACTTAACGGTCTTTTGACGTTCCACACGGTTCAGTTTTAGGGCCGCTGCTTTTCACTTTGTAATCGTTGCTCCTAGGGTCTGTCTTGAGTAAGCATGGGATTTCCTTCCATTTAGAAGAAAGAAGCCTTCTCCTCGCAACCTCTTTCTGAACCCAGCTGTCTCAAACTTGGGTTTCAAGTTGGACAGTGATTTTAAAATGGATTGCACCACTGTATTTATGTGGATTTATTTTTATTTTTTTTACTAACTACAGTGGTGTCCTGAGATACGACTTCCTCGACTTAAAAGTTTTTCAAGATATGAGCAGTCACTTGAGGAAAATTGGCTAGCACCAACATTGGTTTTAAGAACCAATCGTGAGAAACGTAGCATTGGAAGCGTCCCAAACTTAAACTCACTCCTCAACGAGATTCATTCATCATCATCAGTCCTCCTGCTCTTACTTGACAGTAACAGTGTTGTGTGATCAAATTGAGTCCAGATGGTCTGGCAGTCCGATAGATGAGCACATACACATGATACACTGCATGTACAGTGAGGACACGCCCTTCTCTATTTCAGCTGTGTAACACCCTGGAGGTCTGACTTCCTTTACTAAAACACATTTTTTAAAAATAGACATAATAAAAAGTTATATGTAATGCGGGCCCAGATGTGTGTGGGTAGGTGATTATTTTAGTGGAGCAATTGATTTTTATTTGAAAGAAAACTGGACTGGCGACCAGACCAGGCTGGACCAAGTTTCTCTTACTCACGATTGAACCTATAGATGTTTTTCCTCCATATAGTTTTGTGTCCTTTAATAAGTGCTATGCTGCCACCTACTGCTTCTCAACGAGTATAACAGTTGGAAGAACTCTACACTTGGAATACATACAAATCGAGTTAATCTGTTTTATTGATCATATTCCGTGACCATTATACATTTGAATTGTAGGCAATGGCAATGCAGATTAAAAGTGTGTGTGGTGTGTCCCAGTCATAATATAAATACAAATGATCGACTGAGCTCAAGCAAACAAGGTAATTTGGATATATTTACACATTTTTCCTTCTGGGGCCCCACAACATTTATTTTTTTCCTAAACATCTCTAATGTATCCTTCCAACATTACTGTGAGCCATTTAACAGGATGAGTATAAACTACAGTGCAAATCCAGTCTCATCTTGAATCGTCAGTTCTACTAATCATAAAATCCAAAGCAGTCAGTTCAATTAACTTGAGGAAATTTGGTCTTCTTTTCAAATCTTTCCCAACATTCCACTTAGTGAAGAAGGCATAGGTGGAGGAAGAGAGCAGTAGGGGGAGGGGGTGGGCAGAAGAGTCAATGTGGGACTCTCATTTGTCCATGTTGACACCCAAATGATTTGTTTTCTTTTTTTATTTCTTTTTTTGGCCAGTTTTATTTGGACACCTTTTTCATCCGCTGGTCGAGCGTGGCGAAGTTCTCCTCGATGGCCACCAGGTTTTCCTTCATCGTCTGCTGGACCTGACACATGAGAAGATGGGGAGGAGGACGTCTTTGATGTGAAGAGCAGCAACTTTTTGAAATCCGACACGAGAGCTGTACGTAAAACTCACAAATGTTTGATGTTGATTGACACTGTCATAGAGTAGCTATTAAATGCTGGTTGACCGATTTTGAACTGTCACCATCACAAAACCTTTATCAACTGTGCATAAATGTTTTAAGTCACATTTTAAAGGTTCCAGTGTCATCTTATGGGGTGGTGCGGTCTTTACCTGCGTCAGCAGTGTGTTGTTGTCCTTCAGAGAGTTGTTGATCATCTGCTGAGTGGTGTCCAGATGTGTGAGCAGTTGACCAAACTGCATAGCTGTGTGACACACCCAAAAAAGACCTTCCTTAAACATTGACTTTTTAACGGCTTGTATACAAACACAGCAAGTGCTGTGACCACGCTCGTTCCAAAAAAAAGGTCCTCATTGAAATTAAAATACTATCGAGCCATTCCAGCCCCACCAAACCCCCAATTTTGTTTTTTAAATAGGGAAAATAGCACTCGATACCATTGTACTTTATACAAACAGAATGACAAGATAATTAAATAGAATGTAAGGCATTAAACAGTTTGTGGATCAAGATTTAATGCTGCAATCCAATTCTGGTGTGTTGAACATCGGGAGGCATGAAAATTCTGTCGAGTCATGCACACAAATGAAGAATAGACTTCGACAAATACTCAGTAAGTTGCTGTAAAATTATTCATTCTTTAGATGATAAAGAATATATGCCTGGGAGTATTGTTATATTATCTGCCTACAAATGTTAGTCCACCATTTGTGTTCAAATATCCGTTGCTTAAAGGGTTGTAAAACTGCAACTATCGATTCTATCCGTTGACAGCATTTTCTATTTATGTTAGCATTAAGCTAGTGGGCTGTTCTTAAGGCAACATAGTTTGATTATTTTAAATACACAAGGTATAATTGTCTTTGGCAGTAAACATCAACTGGAAGTGGCATTAAACAGCTTGAAACCTCTTTCCAAATTAAAAGTTCACTATTATGCCAAATTGCTTACTGTGACACATGTTGAACTGAGTTCACTGCCACAATACAGTTAACTCTGTATGGCCCGTCAGTATCTGGGTTGGGGTATAGAGTCGCTCATTTGAATGAGACAGGGCCCGCCTCTCAAAATGGGCTAATTTCAGCAAGACACGAACTGGGGGTGTAAAGTGCCCTATAATTCTTGAGCCATTTTGACAAAAGGATGTCAAACAGGATGAGAGAATTGGCAACGTTTTTAAATCGTTACAATAAATAAATACTAAAACAATGTCTCCTTTATGATGAGTGTAAACATCATCTTGACTGATAATGGGACAGCTCAAGGCTTGGTGATAAAATGCCTTGTTTTACGATGAAATCATAAATACGCATTTCATTCTCACATTGTCAAGTGTTACACTCCGTTTGTACACGTTGCCTCAGACGGCGATGACGACATTAGTACGCATTTCCAACTATTCGCCCCTCCCCCGCTAACCTACATATATTCCACGTCGGTGAACTCCCGCGGGTACCGTGGTTCCGAGCGACACTACGCCAGCGCGTTGGCAATATGCCACGCATTGTTGGGTCCTGAGAATTTGTCACCTTGCTCGTGCAGCTCCTTGACTGTGACCAGCCTCTGGACCACCTGAGGCACTGATGTGGACGTGGCCTCCCACTTCTGCACCGCGTCATACAGCTGTGACAGCTACAAACACATATTCAAGCTTAACAAAAACAGCAAAACCTTTGACTTGCATGCGAGTAGATCCAAAGTCAAGCGAGCGCTCACCTTGTTTTGTGCGTCGGCATCCTCAATGGCTGTTTTGTGTTTGGCGATCTCGTTCATCTTCCCGAGCACGCTCTTAAAAGGGAGGAATTACAATCCAATTGTAGTCGTGTTAGATACTGTACATGACGCCCTGTCGACACAATTTCATTGAATAGACTGGAACCCTCAAAGTCAAATAATGTGAAAATAGTGCTATTTTCTTGTGCTTTTGTGAGTCTGTTTTTATGTAGATTCAACTCTCTCTATTCGTGGGGGTTCGGGACCAAGAATGGCAAAGATTGTTGAATAGTAGATGGCCCTGGCCTTGTAAACCTTTATGGGTTGTATTATTTCATTCACACCAGGGCTCGGTCCCAGTCCACCACGAAAAGCGGGGAAAACACTATGGCGCCTTTCAACTGACCCAAGGATACGTAACAGCAACTTATTGGATGTGGATGAATGATTTTACGACAATAATGAATCATTTTGGCAAAAAAATAATAATTTGAATCTGTTTTTTATTTTTATTTTGACAGACAAAAGCAATATATACATCAGTCATAAAAGCCTACAAGAACATCCACAGTTATGAGGACTTACCTACAGGTTATAAGTTACATTATTGGTAAAAAAAAAAAAAAATTTAAGTTTTGAAATGATTTATCTTGATCTTTTGTATCACAACAACCTGGCATTCTATCATTGTATATAAAAAAAATTATAACTATTTAACTTTTTCTTTATTTTCCTCATGACTGAATGACCTGGTATGTCTGTCCATAAAAGTTTGCACACCCTTGGTGCAAGGCGTACCTGCAGCCTGGCCTCCACTTGATCCAAAGTAGCAGAGTCCAGCGCACTGACCCTGGCCTGGAGGAGTTCCAATGTATCCTGAAGCAAAAACGGGTCTGAGTTAATAAGGAAATATGTAGTAAACTGTGTGACAGGAAGTGATGTCATCTCTGAAGTGTGACCTCCTTCTTTGGCTACGGCGGATGGCGACGACACAGTTACGTGGACGACTCACCGTCAAACTGACTCCTTGCATGCCGGCGCTCAGAGGACCCTGCAGTGGAAACGCCGAGGAGGACAGAATACATTAATTACATTCATATAAATCAACGTTTGAGGTTACGTATCCATAGCAATGGGAGCATGAATACACTTTGCGTGTGAGGTTTGAAGAGAGGGAAGCAGACATGGAATCAGTGCCAGTACCTGCTTGTCTGATGCTGAGCCAACAGCCATCTCCAGGTCTGCCAGACGCTTCTCCAATTCTGCCATCTACAGAGAGAACGGCGTAGCGCAATTAAAAACACTCGTCCAACTACTGTCAGTTCAGCACTGCCTGCCCAGCAATTGTTTTTTTTTTTAATGGGTTATTCTCTTAAAGTGTGGTACTAGCACAAGTGGTACACAAAATAATTACTGAATGAAATGTTCAAACTGTGTATATAATGTTACAGTGGCTTTAAAAAAAATTATTATTATTATTTTTTTTTTTAAATACAGTACATTTGTTAAGTATAGTTCAGCTGTACTTAACTTTTAACTGCAATGCATTTGCATTTAACCTTGTGTAACTGTTTGTTTTCAAACATTTATTTGATTACATTTGGAATGCATTTTAATTGAATCATTATTTCAATTTTTTACTGATATTTTAGCACAGTGTGAATGTTAACTGCATCAGTGGCTTACAATATTAAATATACATTTTAGGAATAAAATCCCTGCCTGTGCTTACTACACTATTCTAATGTTGGCCAACATGGTAGTATTTGGAGAGCTGTGAATTTTGGGGGGGGTGTAATTGTTGTAAAAAGCTGGAGAAGCGCTGCTGTAAAGTATGGAAAGCAAATGTTGAATAAAATGCAGTAAAAAAAAATAATAATAATAATCAGTGTACATATATGTACAGTGTACATAAAATAGTGAATATTTAAGCAGTCTTTCTGGATTTTCATTCTCTTGGGCTCCGATTGGCTGCTGGTAACGGCACGGATTCTCGGACAAACACTTTCAATTTCGTTTTCAGTCCTAAGATGGCCCCCCGAGCAGCCCACGTCTTTGACAAAGGATTAAGATCCTGAAATGATTCAGGAAGGCCAGAGTTAACATGGCAGTTGTATAGCTAACTAAGTAGGTCGGCTTCAACTCTCAACATAACCCCATGAATACGATACCTTAGACGTTACTGCCATCTAGGGGTATTCACAGCACACAGCGCTTTTTAATGCTTAGAAATATTTGTGTTCAAATTAAGTTTTTGTTTTAAAAGTGTGTTTTAAATTAGTGTGAGTGTGTTTAAAGCGTGTGGGGTGGAAAACTAGATTTTTTTTTGTATGATCTCTATCAGAGGTTTTCAGTTATTGTGGATGAGTCTAGAAAGACACCCTCTGCAATAAACGGGGGTTCACTGGAGTTTAGTTTTATTTCTTCTTTTTTTTTTAACCTTGGCAGACTCGTTGAACTTCTCCTGCTCAGGTCTGCTGTGCAGCTCGTAGAGGACCACTCCGTCCGGGCCCTTGGCCGACGCCGGCACCTTGCCGTCTCCCGCAGAGCTGCTGCGACTGCCCTTGGCCGCCTCTAGCTGTGTGAGCAGGCGCCTGAGGAAGGAGACGCAGCCAAATGGTTACAAGGGGGTTCCTCGGTGTACGACGGAGTTCCGCTCCTACGGCGGCGACGTAGGACACGCTGTCGTCTATCGCTAACCTACGCTAACACGGTAGTCAAATCATCTACAGTAAATATTTGTTCAAAAAACATTTCTTGGCCATGAGTATAAAAATAATCCAATGAAAAGTAAGTTCGGTGCTCACCGAGTGTGCCTTCTCGTGGCACTTTAAAGAAAATGTTTTATAATGACTTCATTCTCGGCAGGCTGTACGCGTGGGGCGGCTCACCTGGCCAGCGCTCCGTCCGGATCCGCCAGGTTGATGTGCGCCTGCGGTCCCAGAAGTGAGTCAAGGTGAGCCGAAACCAGATGCTGCTTGAGCTGGGCCGCCTGCTGTGCGAGGACCACCGGGGTCAGGCGCTCTTCCGCGTTGCTTTCCTTTGTGACGGCCTGGCGGCACAGTCAATACGTGACATTGTAACAGTGTCACACTAATAAGTGATGACAATTCAATGAGTGTGCGTGTGTGTGACTGTCTGAGTGTGTGCGTGACGCTACCTGGATGGTGTCCACCTCCTGACAGAGCTCCTGGATCTCGTTCACCAGGCGTTGGTATTTCTGCTGGGGCGTCTCCTTGACACCGCAGCCCTCTCCCAGCTGCACCACAAAAAGGGAAAAACACAGAAAATAAGGTTGCAAAGGGGTGGAATTTATATGGGAAGTTAAGCTGCGGAATTGGTATAGGTCAAGCATAAATATAGACATTTTGCTTTGTTGTGGACATGCATACATGCGAGAAAAGAAATTGGAGTGGTCCTGCGACTTTAGTGATAAGAAGCAGTATAGAAAATGGATGGATCATTTGCAATGGTGCATGCGTGTGTCCGCAGTAAGATTATTCCATGCGGAAAAATTATCCCTGTGAAGCTTCGAGGCGGAGGTTTTGACCTTTTCATTACAATTGAAATATTCCAGTTATTGCAGTCATCGCTTCAGCCCTACAATCATTTTCATTCTCAATCATTCTCATTGAAGACCAAAAACATGAATGTTGAGTTAAATATTAGGTGCCCCCCCCCGACCCAACCCATTCAAAACGTTAAAAAAAAATTTAAAAAATGCAGCCCTATCCAAAAATACCAACAAAGTCTCATTCACACAGTGAAAACTCAAAAGTTTACCAAAAAAATTGTCTCTTAGTTCTGGTAAAAAAATAATACATAACACTTAGAAATAAGATTCGTTATCTAAAAAGTAACTTATTTTTAGACAATTTTCACTTGTTTCAACCAATTTCACCTGAAATGAGTAGAAAAAAAATTGCCAATAGATTAAGGGGGGGACTTACTCAACTGAATCATCAGTGCATGTGATGGAGAAATAGCATGAAATATGCTTGTTTTACCCGGATTACGCGAAAATGTATTTAAGTGCCCTATTAAGAGTCAACCTTCAAAATCCTGGTTTACTCATATTTATTTGATTCTGATGGAATGCCTCCTAACAGATTCAAAGGCGTGTCCCGAACAGACTGTACTCACAATTTCAAATTCTCCAGACTCGTAGCCCACTCTTCTGCTTTTACTAATTCTGTCTGAGAAGTCTGCAAAGGAAAGCGAGGATGAGACGAAGCCTAAATCAAAGGCCAGAGCAGTTAGTGGACTTTTTGGCTTCATTCATTATGTAGAAGCTGACCCAGTCCTTTGGTGTTGACATGCTTGTCCTTGAATTTGTCGTAAGCTGCGTTTGGGTTGACCACAATTCTCTCCACGCTGTCGCTGCACAGCTCCTCCTGTTATCGGGGGAAGACAAAAGAAAGTCGGACGCGTCTACACAGAAAATAAATATGCAGAGGGTCCTTTTTGAGGTTTACGAACGGTGTGTAATGAACTACCTTGTGCAGCAGGGTATGAATACATTGTCATGCTCATTTAGCGCCATCCCTACTGTTTATCAATGGATTGTTTTATATTTATGGCCTAGAAGTGTTTTTCACAACAATATAGGGCTTCTGCGTTGGCATACGTCAGTGATAGACTGGACGCCACATTCCATTTTACGTTTAAATTCAGGTTACGTCTCCAACGTAGGAATGGAACCTTCTAGCCGTTGTAAACCAAGGACCCCCTGTATTTTGGACATCATTAAAAAAAAAAAAAAAAAAAGAAAGATAAACCTGGCAGGTCAACTTGATCACCGCCACCCAACAAAATGTCTTTAGACAGATTTCCTTTGAAATTAAAATGATTGTCATAAATGAATCACAAATGAATGACAACATTAAAACGATGCAGATTAGTTTGGGGCTAAATTCCTTGGTGATTTCAGTATGATTAAAAAGCAGTGTAGGACTAAAACTAATCTTCAAAATGTTGAACTCATTATGAAGTTGTGGAACACCACGACGGTACGTGAATGGAACAAGGAAGCAAACGTGTTGACTGTTTTATAAGTATGATGATGAAGTGAAGACTTTGGATTAAAACACCGACAGACAAATAATAGCAAACGAGGCGACACTGGAAAGGTTACACTGATGCAGGTCGGGAGGGGAGGAAGCGGGATGGAGACGAGGAGGGTTAGTCAGGCTCTTACCAGCTCCTTGGGTTTCCAAAGAGAGTTAGAAAGAGCATAAAAACAGTTACGGGTGGGAGAGAGAGACAACACATTAATGTGGTTATCACACACACACACTCACACACAACAGGATCAGCTTACTGGGAGCAGGGAAAGAAGATAAGAAAGAAAGTAGTGAATGCTTCAGTGAGCACCCTAAAATCATCTTAGGATGGCTCCAGTTCTTTCTGTCTTCCCCCAGTTGTGACACAGTGTGAGGTAGGGGCGTTGGCGGGGGGGGGGGGGGGGGGGGGGGGGGGGGGGGGGGGGAGGGGGGAGGGGTGCTTCTCTCTTTCACTCTATACACACTACAAATGCATTATTATGGACAACCGCCATGTATCCGGGCACAAGATTTTCTCATGCATTTCCAAACATAAAAGTGGAGCACATTATATCCGGATTTACACCACAGGTCCAAAGTGACCAATTCCAACTGAATGCCTATATCCGAGTCTATTTCCATGTACATTTCAAGTGCAGATGCCTAAATTACATGTCAATAACTCCACAAGCATTAACAGCAAGCAGAGGGAACAAGGAAGTAAACAATGATATATAAATAGTACATATATTAAATTTAGTTGGCCTGGACTGACTGTTCCGCTATTGATGTAAAAATAAATGAAGGTCAAGCTTACATTGACAGGGTACATCCCATCTATGCGTTGTTGTTATTTTTTTTTTTTAAACGGCCATGACGCATATCCCAAATGTGGCTCTTGAGCGCAGGAAAAAAACCAAACAAAACCAAAAAAAAAATCTCAATCGTCACTTACCCCATGCAGTGTATAGTAAATGAGAATTATTTGAAGTATCTTTCGTGACACCCGTTCAGGAACTTTCCTGATACACCTCGTAAAGTTCACGACACAGTTTTAGTGGAAAACACTTGTGTCACATGCATTACGCCTGATATTAAGATAAAGTGCTATTATGATGTAGAGCGCGTGGAGGCTTTTAAACAGCCAAGTTCGTCAGAGCGAGAAATAAGGTTAGCCATGAAGCAGCTGCTAGAGAGCATGACAAGTTAGAGAGAGGAGGTGGAAATACAGTTTTTAATACAACACTCCTTTCTTTGAACACACACAGTTCATCCTGTCTTTCTGAAAAGTATAAAATAGCAACACAAACATTAAGAAAACTATTCAGCCCTTGCAATTAACAGTTCAGTCTCCTAATTCCCTTCAAATCAACACAAGGGAAGAGTGGAAGTTTGATTTATAAAAATCATGCAAGTAAAAGCACAGCATTGAAGCCCACTGGGAGTATAAAACACAGTCAATCTTACTTGTAAAAGCTAGGGTCCGAGGCGAGGTGGGTTAGAGTCAAAACAACAAGGGTATTGAGAAGGGAAGACCAACATGGAAGGGAAAATGCCAATTAGGTTTTAACTCTTCAAGTTAGAAGTCCAAACATTTGAAATCTGTGCTAAAAAGCCCCGTTCAGCGCTTACGACCCCAACCAATGTCATGGCATTGAGAAACAACACAAAACTATGCGAGTCCACCATACGGAACCTAATTCATAACTAGAAAAAGACCCAAAAGGTTTGTGAGGGCCTTGACGAGGTGGATTTATTCAAATTCACAAAAACAGAACAAAGTATATTTGTATTGTCATATATATTATTTGGGAAATTTAAAATTAAGGAAATATCCATCCATCCTTTTTCATAACACGTTTACCTCAGAACTGTAAGGCAGACGTGCTAACCTTCAGGCTACTGTGCTGCCCAGTATTAGAAATTAATTTAAAAAAAATAAATAAAAAAAAAAGTGCAAATGGTATGTAGGCAGGTACGGTACATTATTGAACTTGTAGGAAAATTCTGGATGAAGTGCCCTGGGTGAGGCGAAGACCCTGCACTCTGATAAATGTCTGGTAAATTGAGTAAGACCACGACATGAGGAGAAGCGATAAGATTGGCAAATAAGACTTGGATGCAAGAACTCATTGCAACAGTAAGAATCCCTTCACATTCATTTTTTTCCACCTCACCATTTTCAATGGGAACTATTGGTTAATTTTTTTTCCCATGCAATCTTTCTACACAGAAGCATTTTGTTTATTTGATGACGAATTTGGGACGAAAATAGACACCCTATGATTATTATTATACAGTATATATTTTAAAACATGCGACTTACCGACTCGAACTGAGCCTGGTCATCTTCTGGCAGGTCACCCGTCTCGTACACATCCGGCTCGTTAAACGCCTATTTAAAACAACAAAATAATAACAATTGGAACCAAAAAAACACACGGACAGCAACATCTTTTAGCCTGGCCAACGCCCCGGCTCATTCAAACACGATTTAGCTACTTCTTTCACTTATTGTGGCTTTCAGCGCACCACAAGTACAGCATTTAGCAGGTAAAATCTTACAGTAATGTATTTATAACTGTTTAGAATGCTAATAAAACAGCTGAGTCAAGGTTAGCAAAAGCTAGTCGTGTTAGCCGAAGCTAGGCTAGCCTGCTAAGCAATAGCCACTTACAATTCCTGGTAAATTGGCGTATTTGGGGTCAGCCATTGTCCGTGACAGTGACACAAGACGAACGACGGCGACAGAATGTTATTTATCGATTAACTGAGCCGAAATGTGACAAAAGGCAACAAGCGGACGCTTCGCAGGCTGATGTGGTCACTTGCTTGAGCTGACAGCTTGGGCGTTCGGATTATGGCACGCGTTCGCGCAAAGGCGGTGTTGTTGTAGCTCCACCAACAGTAAACGCGGGAGGCGGCTTAACCCGGTGTGCAAATCAAACGCAAAGGAAATTGTACACTCGTTGCGCATGCGAAGTGTTTCACCAAGAGACAAATGTACGAATTTCGCATTAGAAAAAAGCATTATCTTGTATTGCTAATCAGTATGAAAAGTATCATTCAATATTTTTTTTGTGTGTTTTTTTTAAATAATTGTTAAAAATAACACTGACGTTAGTTTTCCTGTCATAGTCTGGTGTTGTGGCAAAAATTGCCACTTGATGGCGCTAAAGATCCACGAAAACTACTCAATCCCATCAGATTTACACCCTTGGCCCATTTTCAGATTAGGTCCATTAATACTTCGATATAATGCCACAACATTTGTTACGCCTGCACATCTACGTAATAATATGCAGTAAAAGACTTATTGAGCAATCGGAACACACACTCCAAGATACCCCTTCGAATTTAACTGTCATATATATATATTTTTTTTCCCACAAAAATGGAAAAATATTGGAAAAAAGACTGAGTTCTCCTTAAATGAATGGACATAATTTATCTATTTAACCCAAAATAAAACAAAAAAACTTTCAACTCTTTTGCTTTAAACATGTAAAAGGCTTCCTTTATCATATGGGTGGGCAACATATGGTTTATGGGTCATATATAGATGTAAAACACAATAAAACCTCAGTGGAATTATTTATTTAACCCCAGAAATACTCTTAATATATAATAATACACATTTCTTTAGTTGTTGCATCACATTTTTTTCCCTTTTTTTTGAGACCAGACTATAAATATTGTATTTATTTAACCATCAAACCAACGCAGTGTAGTGCCAACTACTCTCGAGGAGGATTTACTCGATGTTAAATTCTTTTCTCTTAAGTATCGGTGACTGGTAACAGCGCCTTCACGAGTACCCAATACCTTGAAATAAGGCCGGTATCGGCCCTGATACCAAAGCATTGTGGTTACATTTTCCTGTGTTATGTGCTGCATGTACCAAAAATATTAGTAACAAACAGTGCAGCTCTCCAACCACAAAAGATAAACACATTGTTAAACAAAGCAAAACTAAGCACTATTGTCTTTTCAAAAGCACATTTTTATAATTGCACCCCACTGGCGTTTGCAGGTGTTCCATATGAGGGTACTTTAGCACCTGACCCGGCAACCCAATTTAGGTCGAGTACATGAATTTCTTTAGGATTTTTAGAAGTGAACTTTCCAGTTTTTTGGGGGGCCAGATGGTGTCAGATCACTTCTTCTTCATCTAGTGGTGCTGATGAGAGGATGTCGAATGCCCCCGCCCACTCTTAGAGAGAGCGAGAGAAAGAGCGAGAGAGGGGAAGGGAGAAAGAGGTGGGGGAAGAGAGGGAGAGATGCAAGCATGCTGCTTTTTGCAGACGCTGTCGACCGGACCAGTTTGGACTGTTCTCCCCAATGCAACCCTCCGCCATCTGTTCACCACCCAATTGAGCCTCGGGGTTGTTTTCTTTCTTTCTCTTTGTATTTTAACCCCTTTTCTTTTTATCCTCCATGCTTTTGAATGTAAAAAAAAAAAAAAAAAAAAAAAAAAAAAACATCATTGTAGATAGTCTAATCTTGCAAATGCATCGCCTTGTGTGTGCGTAAACCAGCATCCACTTGGGAACAGGTTGCAGGGAGCTTCATTTTATTTTTTTTATTTTTTTTTTACAACAATGGCTGACAGTAATGCAGAATGCAATATCAAGGTGCTGTGTCGTTTTCGTCCACTCAACCGGTCAGAAATCCTGCGTGGAGATAAGTTCATCCCGGTGTTCCAAGGTGAAGACGCCGTTCTCCTTGGGGTAAGTTATTAACGTGATTTATTGTATTTTTTTCTCATTGTCATTCTGTCAGTTAATGCTAATTCACACCGATGACAGCTTAAAAGCTTCTGAAGAAGTCATGGATCAATATTCCAGTTTGCAAACTATAAATAAACGGGCATGTCATGTTTTATAACATTTTTGCTCTGACCTTATGTGTCGTGCTTTAAAAATGCACTTTAAAGCATCAGCTTGTGTTAGAATTGATCAAACTGAGGACCCAATGCAACGCCTGATTGTGAATTATGAGCTGCTGCCAGTCTAAAGGGAGTCTTGATTATACGTGTGGTTCCGGGGAGTGTTTTTCCCCCCCCCCCCCCTTCTTTTTTTACAACTGTCGATTATACACATTGATTTGGAGGAGCAGACGGGAAAGCCACAAGAAGCTGTACACATCTTCAATTGCATGCAGATACGCACAGTCTACCTGAGGTCGATGTGCCTGGGGCTTGCCCATGTGACAGTGCAGGCAGCAGGTGGGGCATTTGGGGGGAGTTTAAATGCAAATGTGGTCATTGTTTGAATGGGAGGTCTAAATCTCACCCATCTGCTGTGAGGATTGAGTGGAAGTGATGGTGGGGACTGCAGAAAATTGCAGTCGGTGTCCTCACACACGTACACCCATCAGCCATGATATTACGACTCAGCATCCATCCATCCATCCATTTTCTATACCACTCATTAGAGTTGCAGGTGAGCTGGAGACTGTCCGAGTTGACTTTTGGCGAGAGAAGCGGGGTACACCCGTGACTGACTGACAATCAATTACGGGGCACAATTATCCATTTTCTACATCACTTGCCCTCATTAGAGTTGCAGGGAACAAGCATATTGTAGGAGACTTTTGGTGAGAGAAGTGAGGTACAAGGGGAAAACTTGACGTGCTACTCGGTAGTCCACTGCACTGGCGTTCTATCAACTGTGGGATAACTATGCTAATTTTGTAAAAAATTTTTAACACATTCTGAATGACCGTTTTGCTTTTTCTTTGGCTTTTTGTTCTCTCCACAGCAAGAGGATATCATGTACACTCGGAGTGATCGCACAAAGTAGGCAGACTGTCATTCAAAGCAATCAGACTCCTGCATTTACCATCCACGACAGTAAAGAATGTTCTGCAACGTGACTCATCTTCGCATTGCGCCTCATGTTAACGAGGACATTAAAAAAAAAATGGACGTATGTTTAAATTAGCCAGCGGTGGAAGCGCCATTCTTTTGCAGTCTAGTAGGAGAGGTATCTAAAATAACACCACAAAAGTCACAAGATTTATTGGTAAATTGGCAACACTGAGTTGTCGTTAACCCTTAGCTCTCCTCTACGGTAACAAAAGCCGCACATCGCGTTTGTATAAGACAGAACCGTTTTCCAAAGTGTGACAAATCGATATACAGCAGTTCCTTGACCTACCAGTTTAATTCATTCCGTAACTCTCATATCTCAAATCATCTTTACCCCTTGAAATGAATGGAAATGCCATTAATCTGTTCCAACCATACATTATGCGCCTTTGCGTGTGTGCCTTGACCACTAGGGGGGCAGTATAATACAGAGAAGCGATATACACAAATAGGACGCTTACAACTGCTCAGTAAGCTGCAGTAATGTTAGTCGTTTTTCGCAAAGGGTAAAGAATATGCCTCTGAGTATTGTTGTATTGCTTGTCTACATGTGTTGCTGCAACACGCAAATGTTTTTTGCTAAAAGGGTGATAACTACTACAACATTGATGCTAGTTTCGTTAGCCCGTCAGTAGTGTTTTGCATTGTGTGTTAGCATTAAGCTAAGGGACTTTGCAATAAACAGCTTAAAGTCTCTTTTCTGAACAATTGTTTGCTCTGTGCCAAACTGCTGCTTGTTGTGAAGTGAGTCGAGATGAGTTCGCTGCCACCAATTGGTGCTCGTATCTCAATTTTTTGGAGATACGGGGGGGGGGGGGGCAAGTGGAGTGTGAGATGTGCTTAGTTCTGCAAAAAAAAAAAAAAAGAGTGAATGTTCCCTTCTGTCGCCTTCTGTATACTCCGAATTACTTCAGATTAGAACACACATTTTTGGTCCACTTAGAGGTTGAAGAGGCAGTGAACTGAGAGAGTTGTTGATGCAGACTTCCCAGATGTGAAGAGGAGTCTTGTTGTTGTGCTCGGATTGGATGGAAGAACGTCTCACGGGAGGTTGGGGGAGCCTTGGAGAACACGAGGAAGCGGTGATGCTTGACTGATAAGAAGTCTACATTCACACTTACATACTGGCACACTCACAGCATCAGTGACTTTTTTGTTTGTTCTTTTTTTTCCATCTTTCTGCAGTGCAGCTAAATAAGGTAACCCCGCCCCATGTTTGAAAATTGAGCCCCGAAGCCAGTTTCACTTGGCAACATGAAATTCACTACGCCTGTCTATCATGAGCAGACCCACAAAAAACTCTCAAGGACCCATGCCTTAGAAGTCAGCCGTTTTTCTTATGAAGCAGCCATTTTAGGGTCATTCTGGACAGTTCCAGGGGCCCTTTAAGAAAGAATTTATCCGAGAGATTCTATCCAATTACTACAGAATTCAAATTACGTACAGAATAAACATCATGGATTTTTGTATCGTACTTATGTTGCAGTGATTATTTGTCACTGCAGAGCAGTAAGCGTGAGCCAGGAGGAAAGTGTGCGTAAAAGACACAGAACGTCCAAAGTTTGGGATCATTTCATAGTTAATAAAATAAACTCGAGGAACATGTGCCTATTACAAAGTACAACTGTCTTAAAATACATCACTAACCACTAGTTAGAACGATTGGTAATCTGGACATTGCCAAAGCAAAAAAGATGAACTCGTTCCAGAGACTTTGTCCCATTGCTAGCAAATTTGAATTGCGCATAGGCTACTAGAAAGATGGACCATGACACATTTTCAAACTTTTGAGGTTTTGTCATTTCTTGTGGGTGGCGCATGGTGCCAAATTTTGATGACACAGGAAGTCATGCCAAGTAAGCGGATTCTCATTCTAAGCAGAAACACTCCGTCACCATACACAGCCTCACTTGTTCTAATAGTGAAGGTAGACTGTTTTAGTGTTTTTACAGTGGTTCACTTCTCTTTACACTTAAGAATGAAGAGTGTAAACAAACTACTTAGCTACTCACCTTTTGCATAGTAATCATCTCTACCTAGGAACTGATTATGACTTCCATTCATGCGGTTATACAAAGTATTTTATCTATAGATTGTGCATCGTGGACCTAATGTTGTGGCAGGATACGTCTCAGTTTTATCTTCTCATGAGTGAGGGGCCTAACCGTGGCATGACCTTTTCAAGTAGAACTGTCAGACTTCAGTTCCAGCATGGCTGCCCCTTTCTTACTTCCCCCAATAAACCTGCCCGATGACAGCAGTGACACTATTGCCTATACTAGTATACACACAGCAACTCTCATTACGTCAGCAATGGAAAGACACTGA
Source organism: Phyllopteryx taeniolatus (assembly GCF_024500385.1). Lineage (NCBI taxonomy): Eukaryota > Metazoa > Chordata > Actinopteri > Syngnathiformes > Syngnathidae > Phyllopteryx > Phyllopteryx taeniolatus. Next base: position 24,569,967 of record NC_084510.1, read on the forward strand.
AATGCCACCTGAGTCCTTTTGTTCCCACGTAACCCTTCGGTGTAGCTGTAATATTGAATATGAATTGACAGTCAACATTTATTACATATTCCGCCCATGGTGGCTGTAGTTTTACTGTGATGAGAGGTGTCTATAATATAGATTCTAAAGAACGTAACCAAATTTTAAGACACCCGTAGTAAAATGCGGTACACTGCACAACTGTAAGATAACATTTTTTTGTAACAGAAGTCCACATTTGATATGAGCAAAAGTAATGGAACAGAGAGACTTAAAATAGACATATTAGTTGCAATAACCTGAGCAAAACTGTCACCAAACATTTCCATTTTTCTTTCATGAGTCTTTTCCAGGCTTTCACAGCAGCATCTCTCAGTTATTGTTGTTTTTTTGATCCCTCCAATCTCCTTTTTAGCAGACACTTGCATGCTCACTAGGGTTTAAATTTGGAGATTGACTTGGCCATCTATCTATCTATCTATCTATCTATCTATCTATCTATCTATCTATCTATCTATCTATCTATCTATCTATCTATCTATCTATCTATCTATCTATCTATCTATCTATCTATCGATCGATCGATCGATCGATCTGTTCGTCTGTCGTTTGTACACATGTGCATCACATTTGTGCCTTAGTTGTGCTTTTCTTTTTTTTTTTTTTTTTTTTTTTTTTAGTAGTTGCCCTCCAAGTCAATCCGACAACCAAACCGGCAAATTTATTCGGCCTTCGCTCTACCTGTGTGACAAAAAGGTCCTGAACGCTTCTGTTATTAGTTTTGGTCTCCGTGCATGGCAGCCGTTCAAATAGCCGCACTCGGCCCGCGCTTTCCTCAGGCTGCTCAGCCTTTGTTTTTTTCTGCATTCTGCTGTAGCAACACAGCTGTCAGCAGTATTTCACTGTCTGCATTGATGCGCCATCACACAGGGGACCTTCTTCTAATATGCTGGTAAAAGGGGTTGCGGGTGGGAGGTGAGGGGAGATGGGTGCCATGCTTCAAACTGAATGAAGAAAAATGGCTGCCTCCAGATCGTAGGTTTTTCCCCCCTTTCTGGTATTGATTTATTGTTATCGCATGCTCGCTGCCACGTGAGCGGCTATACACTATGAAAATGGATTGTGTACATCACACCTGGAGCACTACACGACGACAAGATTTAGGACCGAGATGAGTGTTATTTCCCGACAGTCTTTTTACTGTCGACATATCTCAGCATCCTCTGGAGTCTTTTTTGCTGCGAAATGAAGTGATTTGATAGTTCGTTTGCCTGGCAATTGTTGCGGACCCTCGTAATTTAATTCCAGCGACATGCTTGAGTTGAGTGTAACTGAAGTGGCATCTTTTTTGTTTTTTTTTGCGCAGTTTATAAGATGGAGAAAGTGTTGGCCAACGCTTAACATTTTCCGCTGTGGTGTAGCTCTGGTGGTGCTTTTAAAATATAGGTCACCGGCTGTGTGGACGCTCATTGGCAGTTGCGGGCCATTACTCTCTCAATTTAGTGGCTCATTTTTGATGCCCCTGAGGACGGCCCCCGGATCTTAAAAATTATTCTCCCGTAAAATTACTTTCTCAGGTACTGCAACTTTTTTTTGCTGATAACGGTGTGTTTTTGTATTGTTTTCAACAGTGAGAATAGCTCAAAACTCATATACTGCAGTAGGTTTTACTTCCACACACTCGAATGCATTGGGATAATCCATAAATCCGTTCACTATAGTGTGAGATGGAGCCTATCCCATATGATTTGGGGAAAGAAGTGGGGTTCACCCTTGACCGGTCACCAGTCAATCACATCCATCCATCCATTGTCTGTACTACTTATCCTCATTAGGGTCTCAAGTGAGCTGGAACTCATGCCATCTGACTTTTGGTGAGAGAAGTCGGGTCAACCCTGGACCGGTCCGAGTCCACCCTGAAATAGTTGCCATTCAATCACATGGCACGTCCATCCATTTTCTTTTCTGCTGCTCCTCAGGAGGGTCTCTGATGAGCTGGAGCCTAGCTCAGCAGACTCTTGGTGAGAGAAGTGGGATCCAGGTAGACGTGGGTTGCCACTCAATCACAGGAAACATCCATCCATCCATTTTCTACACTGCTTATCTTCACTGGGTTGCGGGTGTGCTGGAGCCTTTCTCTGCTGACTTTAGGCGAGAGAAGTGGGGTCCACCCGGGACCGGTTGCTGGTCAATCATGAAGAATATCCATCCATCCATTTTCTATACCACTTACAGTATTCTCATTAGGATCACAGGTGAGCAGAAACCTAGCCCAGCAGACTCTTGGTGAGAGAAGCTGGTTCCCCTCTGGTGACTTTTGCTTAGCGAAGTGGGGTCCACCGTACACTTATTGCCATTCAATCAGAGGGCACGTCCATTCATCCAAATGGTGGGCCGTGTTGCTATTCTAACCTTTGATGTGGTCATTTAATCATTTGGGGTCAATGGATACACAATACTTATTTTTAAACACATACAGTTTATGCCAACAAAGTGTATTCTGTTTGTTTTTTGGCTGCATGCATCACATTCCGCGGCTATGTAATAAAGTGCTGCCTCAATGAGTGCAAATTCAATCCACGCTTGAAGTGTCTTTTCGGGTGTCCATTTTCCGCAAGCAGGAGCATACTCGCTTCATCGCAACCCCCAAGCTCCGCACCCGGTTGCCAGGGTAACAAAAGCCGTAGTCAACACTGGCCCCACAGTAGAGGGGCCAGGATGAGCAAAGGTATAAAGTGTTATGGGGTATTTGAGATTTGATTTCATTTTTGCATGTATGTTATTGGAGAATATATTTTACTCCACTGCGACATTCCCCACCCAATAAATCCAATCTCCACAAAATAGCCCCAGTCTGACCTGTGTTTAAGACAAATTAAACCATAAATGGTTGACCGTAAACATCATTGGCTTGTCAATTTGCCAAAGAGCTTTTAAGGTGAGAATGTGAAGTGATTGCGAGGTGCTGCTGAATTGTTTGCCCTGAATTTGCATACACTAACCCGTGTTAACCGGTCCTCTGGAAATGTGCACACAAGAGAGCTATTGATCCACTCCTTTCTGCACGCCACTTACAATTCTATGAATTAGCTCTCCTTGGCTGCCATTCCCCAGCGTGCGTACAAGACTAAAAAGCTGTATGTTCAGTAATGGTGTTAATTGACTGAGCTATACATGGCTTGGAGTTTCCACTAAGCAGTCCAGGGCAGTTTACTATGGTACGTACGGTTTGGGGCTGTAAAATAAATGGGGTGACGCTGTGCAACTAATAGGGATGCAGATTCGAACCACGTTTCCTTGATGGAGAAAGTGAATGAGCAATCAATTAATCACGGAGTTGGAGAATCTCTCTTGGAATATTCTGAACTCCTGTTTCCATACACATTTTTGCAAAGAGTAGAGTAATCCTGCCTGGAGGAATTGCTGAACATAATGGATGTAGTGTAGCTCACGCTCTGTTCTTTTGCTCTGTAGACAGCAACGACATTTGAATTTGTAGGTAAGTGGCAATGTGCCATAGTCAATCACTAACTATATGTCTTAAAGAGGAGTTTGCAACTTCCCCCAAAATCACTTCACAGACACAGACTGACACACACACCTGTGTCTCTGATGCACAAAATGGGGCCAGAAATATCAGATTTTTTTCACAGAGTAGTAATAGTCTATAAAAAAAAACGCAAGTCAACCATGAGTCGTTGACCATCCCTAAAAATTTTTTTTACAATTGCCTACTACTGTATATTACTAGTTTAAACTGTAAATCTACCACAAACTATGATCCCAAGACACTTGAATATAATTAAAAACTCATCTGACGACATTACCTTTCAAAATGAATGGCTTATAGATCATTTAATTTTGACCAAATGCAGAGCAAAAACATGCAGCAAAGAATCCAATTTTTGCCAACAACCTATAAGATAGACTTAGCTCCTTCCCGACATACAAAGAACAGTCGAGATGTATCACTTCAACATACTTTCTTGACAACAATTACCTTTGGCACCATTTTGTGGCATCTTAGGGCATTTTAAAAAAGCACAAAAACACGCAGAGAACCGCAAACCGAGAGTGTTTCAGCAAATAGCTGCGGTTAGGTTCCTCAGAGTAAAATGCCAATTCATGAAAAGCAAAATGTGAATACAGCAGGGGCTCACTGTAACCTACATTTGTACATAAATGGAAGCCACTGTAGTCTATTACTGCATTAGCATAGGTCGGTGGTAAAGTCATGATTACTGTAAATATTTGGATGAAAACACTTCTTGGCCATGAATATGGAACAGTCAAAAAGAAACATGACGGCTCAACATACTGAGGCATGTTTAGCTCCACACTTTAGGCACTGCGGTTGATGTAAAACCAGTGGTACGGTACGATACGGATCACTTATTTGGGCACACAAATATACACTACCACGCCAGCTGATCTCATACTCCTCGCATCAGCCTTGCGGTGTCTGCAAACCAAGAGCAGAATCACAAATGGATTTCCGAGCACACTTAAGTGCTCTAATGCTCTCCTTACGCAGCACACACCCGATCCAATAAGGGCACTGTAATGGGATTGCTGTGCCGGGTCAAGACGTGAACTCATTTCTCCTGGTGGTTGCCAGCGGCGCCACTTGGCTTCGGGGCTGATCCGCTTCCTCCAACTTGTGGCCTGTAACTTTCGCTGTCTATAACACCTCGTACTCTACCGCTATATATTTTTGGTCGTATTTCGTAGTGTAATGACTCCAGGGCTCGTGTCGCCATGACACAGTGGCCATTTTTTGAAAGTTAAGTTCTACTGGGCTTTAACGCTTCCAAAGGGGACGCTGCTATCCATCAAGTGTGTGAGGCAGACGTGCTAACCATTGGTCAGAGTTAATTCTGTTGAAGTTCCATGGATGACAATTTAACTGAGGTCTTGTGAGGTATTAAATAGATAAGAATGTCATTAAATTATGTTTTAAATAAATAAAAATGCATTATTAATGAGGCGGCACGGTGGCCGACTGGTTAGAGCGTCAGCCTCACAGTTCTGAGGTGCGGGGTTCAATCCCCGTCCCCACCTGTGTGGAGTTTGCATGTTCTCCCCGTGCCTGCGTGGGTTTTCTCCGGGCACTCCGGTTTCCTCCCACATCCCAAAAACATGCATTAATTGGAGACTCTAAATTGCCCGTAGGCATGACTGTGAGTGCAAATTGTTGTTAGTTTCTATGTGCCCTGCGATTGGCTGGCAACCAGTTCAGGGTGTACCCCGCCTCCTGCCCGATGACAGCTGGGATAGGCTCCAGCACGCCCGCGACCCTAGTGAGGAGAAGCGGCTCAGAAAATGGATGGATGGATGGCATTATTAATGATACATTTATTAAATTGATAAATAATCTAAACAATACAGCGGTGCCTTGAAATACGAGTGACCACAATTAAAAAAAAAAAAAAAAAAAGAGGCTTCAAGATGTTTAAAGCCACTCCCAGTTCAAATTTACGGTCAAACTAAACAAATTACACCTTGTGTATTTAAAACAACCACAAAATGGGACAACATGGATTTAATTCTTTTAATTGAATTGTGACATTACCACATGTTTCTATAAAGTACAATATTATAGAGTGCTATTTTTCCTCATTAAAATACACGTTACAACAATATTTTTTGGGGGGGAGGATGGAACACATTAATGGCATTTCCATTCATTTCAATGGAGAAGCACCACTGTAATTGATGTTTTCTATCATATAAATGTCATCAAATATTGTGTATTGTATATATTATTATGAAATGTTATATATTTCACAATTGAACAATGCACGGACAATTGGCTCGATTGTTTTGAAGTCGCAAATAAAAATGCTAATTAACCTCTTCTGTTGGCAGAGGAAAAACCCGACCTACTTTATCCAAATATTTTTTGAAAGATTGTATATCCCTTCCCACACACCGCAGTCTAAATAGGTTGCCAGCATCCCCGCTCCTTTAATAAACAGTATTATATTAACCCTTTTCGTTCCGTTAATGTTATTCCACTTGCACATTTGCCAGGCTTTGATAAGCTTGTGCCACGTTTAGCAACATGTACCCTGACCGTATCTCTCCCCGCATGGGAGAAGAGGGCATGACAAGCATGGCTCTGGGCTCGAGGGCGCATGAAGGCAACATCCTCTCACCCATTAGTGCATCGTGGTGCCGTGGAGGCGGCGAAGCACATGGTTTAGCATGCGTATGTGTGCTACATTAGCTTGGCAACAGGCAAAAGTGGACAGGATCAAATGGGCATCGCTGCCCTCTATGTGCCCGACTGCTCCCTTAATTAATCACAGATCAATGTATTGAACGCGCTGCTTTTCAGTTTGTGTTTCTTTTTATTTTACAATCCAAATCAATCCACTAACCCTGCTTTTAGTTAACATTTGTCCTGTCTTGTTTCTGGGCCCAAAAAACCTTTTATCGCATATTTATTTTAATCCGTGGTCCCAGCCGACACCCCTCCAGGCTGCGGGCTGCGTGATGCTGATGTGTTGCGGCACCCAGTTGGCATGAAGTAGAGCGAATGTGCGGCCTTTTTTTTTTCTTTCTTTTTTTCTCTTCACCTCCTGCGTTAATTCATTTTATGCTAATGTATGATGCCGTGCTTGTTTTTGGCCTTTTATGATCCACATGACCTCACTTCAAGGATCAATGATCATCCATAGTCTAATCTGCTTGTCCTCATTAAATTCGCACATCAGCTGGATCCTATCTCAGCTAATTTTTGTGGCGAGAGAAGCGAGGAACACCCTATACTCATCGTCAGTCAATTGCAGGGAATATTGTTATTATCTATCCATCCATCCTTTTTCATAATGCTTTGCCAAATTTGCGGGTGAGCTGGATCGTATCACATCTGAGCGTTGGCGAGAGAAGCGGGGTGCACCCCAGACTGATCGCAGGGATTATTGTTATTATCTATCCATCAATGTATTTGTTATAGTCCTTGTCATAATTTGGGTCGCCGGTCAGATGGAGCCTATCACAGCTGACTGTTGGCGAGAGAAGTGGGGCACATCCTAGACCGATCACCATTAAATCGCAGGGATTATTATCATCCATCCATCCATCAATTTTCTATACCGGTCATCATCATTAGGGTGGTGGGTGAGATGAAACCTATCACAGCTGACTTTTGGTGAGAGAAGCGGGATCAACACTAGACTGGTTGCCAAAAATCACAGGGCGCATCCATCCATTTTAATAGAACTTGTCCTCAATAGTTTAGCAGGAAGCTGAAGTCCAGCTGACTTTTGGCGACAGAAGCGAGGCTCCACCCTGGACTAGTCGCCAGTCAATCGCAGAAATGATTTATCTATATTAGTCCCCATCTATTTATATAACTACATCCACAGTGTAGCCACTAACATCATCTACAATATGTAATGTAGATTCTACATTATCCGTTGTACATTCATCCCTTTTCTACAGTGCTTGTCATCAGTAGGGTCGTGGGTGAGAAGTGGGATCAACACTGGGCTGGTTGCCAGTCAATCGCAGCGTACATATAGACAAACAACCATTCAAACTCACATTCACACCTACGGACAACTTAAATCTTCTCCGAACCTCAAATTCTCCTTGGGATGTGGGAGGGAACATCCACACAGAAGTGTTCCAGAAAGTCAGACCCCGATCTCCTGACTGAGGCGTTGATTGATGAAGCTTAATGTTACGGGGACAAGACAGGATAGAGATTTTGAATAATTCAAGGCTTCCATCTTTGTGAGCGTATTTTGCAGGAAACCCAGTGCACAGTGCACAAGTCACGCTTGGATGAATTTGTTGAGGAGGAACTTTCCCGCAGACACATCTCCAATATAAAATAAAAAAAAGAGCCGGAGGAGTGGAAGCAGTTCCTTCCACTTCACCTGTAAGGATCCCCTCCATTTTTCTTCATCAATTCCATTTTATGCTAATTCCCATTGCCGTGCGTGTTGTTTTTCTTCTGCCCCGAGGCCCGATTATAATCCAAATTACCTCACGTCACGGCTCGACGACTACAACAAAAGAATAGTCATGATCCCAATGCTAAATTTGAGAATTCCAGCTCGCAGTGCTATTTCTTAGAGCGATCCACCAGCCATTTCCCCCCCCCCCCCCCCCGAGTAGCTGCCTAAAAGGCTTCTAGAAATGAGTGACATGTTTATTATTTCACGATAGCCTTTATTAGTCTTCGTATTATTCATCTTTAGCCAGATGAAGGCAGGAAGCATGCTTCTTCATCTGGTGGTGGAGGATGGCTAACGACACGATTGCAGGACCACACGCTCACACTATTTCATTCTCGCAGAGAGCAGTTTGCACTTTTTGCATTACAGATCGACCGCATTAGTCACCGCTGCCGCGCTAATTGAATTAACCGTGGAGGACGAATGATGCTTTTCTTAAAGGAGACGTTTTCTTAAATTACATTATTTACCATTTTGAAACACTTTTCAGGTGTCTTAACAACAAAACAGCCCAAGGATCAAGAATTGTACTATACTACACTCCACGACACTACACTATGGGTTTCACACTGCATTTTTTAAAATTGTTCCAACCTTTATTTATTTATTATTATTTCCTTGGAATAGGGACTGAAAAGCCACGCGTAATTGACGTCCCCACACTAAAAATGAAAAATGAAAAAAATGAAACTATTATAATGTTGTCTGAATGGCAACAAGTGGAGACAGAGGTTAATTGTAACTTCTGCCATCTAGTGGAAGAGCCTTTAAGTGTTTTGCCTGTCACTATACATCGATGGCATAGATAGATAGATAGATAGATAGATAGACAGATAGATATATAGATAGATAGATAGATAGATAGATAGATAGATAGATAGATAGATGAACAATGATACATTATATGTATAATTTCCAGACCAATGAAGTAAATTGGATAATTCCCTGCGGCACAGCTGATGATCTCTCAGAGCACACATAGGTGCTGCCACACAGTGGTTGGGAATCATCTACACTTTTGCATGTGAGGTTTTCCTCTCAATGGTGCATCCCGTTTATGGCCCGACCAAAAAATGGGGCCTGGATGATTCTACCTTAGGACTTAGTTTCTGACTTTACACATTCATTTTACACACTCAGCAGCATGCTTTACAGATTGCAACCTCAGGGTTACAGTCTAATAGCGTCTTTCCCTCGTACGGCAACAAAATCGTTTATCGTAGGCTGAATTAAGCCACTGAATATGCGGCGTGAGATTAAAGCCATACCATAGAGCCCTTTGCCGATCGATATATTGGATGCTTTACAGTGTGCCGGCATCCAATACGGACTCCCTCTCTGCGGGCCTAATGAAATCGATTGAGAAGCACCGAGAGCAACTCATTTCTGTCTATGTTAAATAAAACTTTGTGTAGGGCTTCAATAGGCATCCCTAGCTATTCCTGTGTGTGTGTGTGTGTGTGTGTGTGTGTGTGTGTACATGCTGGAGGGCTCCATCAAATTTGACATTGCGGCCTCTGCAGCCGTCAGCGTTGTCACGTTTCATGACGAGATGTCTTAATCATCTCTGCGTCTCTACACCACTGTCAGAGATGGATGGATGGATGGTTGGTTTATGGATAGATAGATAGATAGATAGATAGATAGATAGATAGATAGATAGATAGATAGATAGATAGATAGATAGATAGATAGATAGATAGATAGATAGATAGATAGATAGATAGATAGATAGAACACAACACCAATCCCCAAACTTAAACCCAACAAAGCACGAATTTTACCTGCTAAGGAGGAGACCGAAGGGAGTAAGCTCTGCTATGATGTGTATTAAAAGATAGACAGATGGGCAAATGAACCAAGCTTTTATTTTTATTTTTTTTATCCTTTTCTTGTCTCGTCACCCTCAACTGAATGCCCCCTAATTATTCTTTCCACCACCTTCTCCCGTCCGTATGTTGGCTAATATTAAGCTGATTTTATTGTGTGAAAAGTTAATAAGAAACAATTTTTCTTCTTTTCCTCCCTACGTTTCATTTCCCCCCCGATGAATTATGCAGCATCTTTCTCCCTGATAAACTCGTTTCTTCTCTTGTAGTTGTAGATTTTCAATGGGGAAAAAACTAATGCGAGAAAAGAAGAAGAGATTGTTTGTAGTTTAGTTGAATATAATTTGATGAAAGTTGAATTGAAGTTGATTAATTAATGACTGTCACTGATATTGCTTCAGCACAGTGCAGTGGTCCTTAACCTTTTCTGTGCCACTCATACATAACATAATATAATAACATAAAGGCATATTTCAACAGACTGGCAGAGAAACAAATAGGATTTTTTTTTTTTTTTTTAAATACAACTCACTCTAAGAGTGAATATTGTTGCCTGCGCAATATTGGACATAATATTTTGGCAATGAAGATTGAGCTTGACTTTGTGCCGCAGCCCTCCTTCATCGCCCCCAGTCCCACGCTCACCATGCTACGAATATTTTAAGACTAGCGGTGATCGGAATAGCCAAAGCTAGCGAGACTAACCTCGATACAAACACGTGGATTCCAAGCGGCATCCACAGCAGTTCATTTTCCTTCTTTATCAAGCATCGTGCACCAGCACCAGTACACACTCTGCCCTGAAGCCCGTTTGCCAGTCAACGTTGCTTCGCTGGACCTCTCAGAGGACTGAATAAGGGAGAAAAAAACAAAACTGAACCTTCTGCTAATCCACTTTGACTCGCAGTTGCAACGAGGAGAGCTGCTAATGATGTTGCCTGGTGTGGCTGCAAGCCTGATGAGTTTTTTTCATATATATATATATATATATATATATATATATACATAGTAGCCAGTGGACATTGTGCAGCATGAACTCTTCCCAGGAGAGCACACACACACACACACACGCAGTCACTGACGGAAACAAAGGAGCAGTCGGTCAAGACGAGGAGACGAGCCACTGATCACGAACGGCGGCCTCCTCGTCTGCTTCAGCTTGTGTGGGTGATTTCATCTTTTTATCTCGCACAGCTCAGCCTTTCAAATATTTTGCAATATGTCTTGAGGAAAGTGGAAGGAGGGAACGCTTTGTGTCGACACATTCCTCCCGCAGTCAAGTAGCGGACTATTCCAGGACGCTGGGTCCACCTTCATTTGGTTCTTACCGCATTTCTTTCCATTCATCCGTTTTCTATACCTTGTCCTTAATACACACACGTTCAACAATTTTAAGTCTTCAATCCTATTTTACATTTTTTGGGGACAATCCTACTTCTCCTAAAAGTGTGAAAAGAAGTCAACCACTATTCATATTATGATGTTAAAATGACGAAATCCTCCGTTTTTGTCGGAGTTTGATGATTCGGCTGGTGAAGGAAAGACATTAATAAAGCTATTAAAAAAGCAAAAGAGAATCAATCAAAAACCAACCAAAAGAGTCATCCTTTTAATGCTCGCCCACGTAGGGTATGCTGGCATCTCGCTGGCATCCGTGCTTGTTGCCAGTCCTTCTTCATGAATACATAGAATAGAATACAATATAGTACATGCAAAAAAAAAAAAAAAACTCAAGCGCAATCAGAATGAACACTTTGATGCATACTGAGGAGTTGAGGTCCCAATAGTTTTGTCCAACGAGTTTATTACTGTAGCTCCAACCAATAATGACCATATTATTATTCGTGTCTCTTGTGTGTGTGTGTGTGTGTGTGTGTGTGTGTTTGTGTTTACTGTAAGTGGCATTTCAGTCACCCGTTTGAAATGACACGTTGGCCTTTCTTGGCAAGTGACCTTTTGTGGCTGCGCAGATGGAAAATAATCTGTAAGCAGATACTGATGATTTCATTTTGAATTAGCTAAATTACTTACATACGATAATGTGCATTCTAACTCACTGAGATTGTAACAGGGACATATTTATGAGCAGTGCCTTACAATACAGTAACAAGCCATACTTACTGTAAACATAATGTATTATGGTGTTTCATGTCTTGTGCTCATATTTTCCTTTTATTATGATTTTTTTCATGTCTCATTTGTCATGTGTCCTGTCTCCGATCTCCTGCTTCATCTTTTCCAGTCTCATGTTTCATATTTCTCCTGTCTTAGGATGTCTCATATTTCAGGTCTTGTGGCTCAAGTTTCATTTTTCCTGACTCATTTTTCATATATACTGTCTCCTGTTTCATGTCTCATGTATTGTGTTTTTTTTATTTTTTTTTTAATCAGTTTATTTGAAAGGGGCCAATTTCATATCTCATGTGTCATTCCCCTGTCTCATCATTCACGTTTCAGCTCTCATGTCTCAAGTTTCATTTTTTTTTTTTTTTTTATGTCTGTAATGTGCTTGCCTGACTGTAATTGTAACAAGTCCAATATTATGATGGATTTATTAGTACCTGCAATACCTTCAATCACAGCCAAAAAGCACTCTTATTTAAGAGTTGCTCAAGTACTATGCTCCACCTCTTGTTAAACACATTTCTTCGTCGTGATGAGTCCTAATTAGCTCCCTTTTTCTTTTTTGGCAGCCGCACGCTCTTTAATTGTATTGATTATTCCCGTCACATGGGACTCTATCCCCCCCAAGAAAATGACTTTTCAGCAGGATTATGCAAAAAGAAAAAAAACAAGCGTGCTGCGTTTCCTGAAACCTTCAGTCGAGGGGAAGGGGGATCCTCATTAAATGCAGAGGCCTATTTAGACGTTAAATTCGTTTCTGAGTTCCTCGGCCGTTTCTTGTGTAAGACGCCACTTTCTCCACTAGTCTCGTGCGTCAAGTTTGATGTTTCATGTTTCGCCTCATTTCATCGTGGCTTATCATGTCACGTGACATCATTTCTTCCTATGTTTCATGTCGTCCTGCCTCATCTTACGTTTCGTGTCTCAAGTCTGTTTCATTTGTCATGCTATCATTTATCATGTCACCATGTTTCTTGTGTCATGTCTCCTTTCTCATGTCATCCTGTCTCATGTTTTATGTCTAATATTTCATGCCATCTTATTATGTATCATGTCATCAAATGTTTTATGTTTCATTGTGTCTTGTTATTGATCCTGGTTTATTTCTCATGGTTCATGTCTCCTGGCCTCATGTTTTATGGCTCTTGTTTTTTTTTCTTTCTTCTTTCATGTCATCGTGTCTTATTGTGTCTCATGGTCTCTTGTCGTGTCTTATCACGTCTACTGTTTCATCATGTTTTATCATATATTATGTCTGATGTGTCATGTCATCATGTCTCATGTTTCATCTTTGATGTCTCATTTTTCTCTCCTTTTTTTTGTACTCTAGCCTTCCTTCTCTCTCTCTCTCTCTCTCTCTCTCTCTCTCTCTCTCTGTCCTATCTCTTCCTGCATCCCGTCTCAGCCTCACACCTCTTTGTCTCGTGGCAGATTGTTGTATTTACTGTTTATCTGAACCTCTACATATAAATGCCAAGTTTCTGTTTTTTAATATAATAACATGGTACTTATTGCGGCCAGTTGTAGTGCATTTTTGCTCCATTTACAAGAGACAGTTGCAACATAAATTTTCTCAAGGACTTTATGCTTCTTCGGTTAAATGAAGACTTTATATTGATATTTTATCTATCTGTGCCCTTCGATGGGCTAGCGACCAGTCCAAGGTATGCGCTTTTGTTGCCAAAGCTTTACTGGAATAGGCTATCGATCATCCATGACCGTGAGAACAAGTGTTATATGAATGGTTTGATGGGGCGATGAAGCATTTGGGGACAAGTGCTGTAAAAAAATGATAGTCAAAAAAAATGATGGTAGAGCTAATGACGGTAGATAAATGTGATTTTTCCTAGTATGCAATCGAAACTGAGCATTATCATTTTGTAAAGTGAATAGAATAGAATAGAATAGAACTGTATTGTCACTGTCTCAGGAACAATGAAAATCAGTTAGGCATCTCACACTTTGCAGCGTTGAGGTAAAGAATATATTGTATGCACACAATGATCAAAAAGACACTTATTTACAGAACATGCAGCTATTCACATCAATACAATACAATACATTGGCTCTCATTGGATTGGGCAAGTGTTGCAACTGTTGTTGTTGTTGTTGTTGTAAGGAAAAGCTGTCCCCTCCCTTCCGCCGTCTCCTCCCTCTGTCACAAGCATCAAATCCCTTTATGCAACGCAGCAGCTGTAAAGTGGGAGGTCATTGTGTTATGCTGCTCCCACTCTATGTCGAACTCATTCAGCTGAGTGGAACAAATCCCCCCCCACCCCCCACCCACTAATGCTTGCTGTCAGCATTTTTCATAGATTAGTCACAATCCAATGCAACGCAAAGAGATTCTCCCTGTATAAAGATAGAAATACTCAATTTTGATATGTTTATCTAACAATACTCCTTGTTGATGCCGCTGCTTCTTTTTGGAATAAGTGTTTCTGCAAAAGCTAAAGAAAAGTTCATTCCGTTTTGTGAGACGTATGTAGTGAAACAGGCTCAAATGTACTGTATGTTGAAAAAGCTCCTTCCCGTTGACCTATGAGATAAAAGGGTGTTGTTAAATTCAATATTTGCCGACTCGACTCAAAATAATTGTCACTTCACCATGAATCAATGCCAGGCCTTCATTGTAAACAAGACAAATATCTCTTGTGACACAATTGATAAAGAAAGACTTTTTTGTGATTGAAAAGGCTCAATATTACTATGATTATTATGACTCACAATTGCCACATGCTGCGCGGCTCCTCTGTAGTATTACTGCGGGGGATTATCTGGTGTTCGCTGTAACTCAAAGGATGCAGTCGTGGCTCACAGCGTCGCCACGGATTGTATGGCCGTTATAGAAAGCACATACTGGAAAACGGGTCTTTATATATGGCAGATTATGTAACAATGAAAAAGATGGGACAACTGGGGATCTACAGTACTTGTCGAAATGAATATACACTGGATGAGTGGCATCAGATCTTTATTATTTAAAGGCCTATATAAGTGTCGGATCACACTGGGAATTGAAGTGTTCTACAATAAACAAATGGGAAACATTCTCTCGTTAACGCCCACTGAACAAGATGGCAGCCTTTTTCCTTCTTATAGTTTCTTTCTTACTTCGCTAGTCAGTCATGCAGTACTTTACAAACATAGTCAGTAAATTAGTCAGTTTGTAGGTTAGTCAGTCAGTTTATTAGTTGTTGGTTCGTTGATTGGTATGGTACATAGTAAGTCAGTCACTCATTTAGTCAGTTGGATAGTCAGTCTCTTAAATTGTTTGGTTATTCAGTTAGTCATTTAGTTCGTTAGACAGTAAACCAATTGGTTGGTTAGTCAGTCAGCCAGCCAGTTAGACAGGTAGTCAGCCAGTCAATCGTTCACTTAATTAGCTATTCATGAATTCATTTATTTAGTCAGTTAGTCAAGTTGTAAATTAGTCAATTACGGTAGTTGATTAGTTAGGCAGCCAGGCAGTCAGTTTATTTGACATTGTCCTTTTGTCTGTTCATCAGTCAGTCCGTCACTTGGTCACTTAGTCACTTAGTGACTCGTTTGGTTGGTTAGTTAATTTAGTTGAACGATTTAGTGAAACAATCAGTAATATAATATTTAATCAGTCAATTGGCTATTCATTTAGTTAGTCAATCAATGACTGTAGTTAGTTAGCAAACTAAACAGCACATCAATTAGTCATGGAATCCACAATTTAGGCACTCCCCCAGTTAGTAAATCAAACAAAAGTTATTACTTCCTGTAGCTTCAACTCTGCTTAGATCTTACGAAAGGAAATTACAGTTGTACATGTGGGCTCTTTAGTAACGAAAATGAGGGTCGAAAAAGCTTCACTGGTTGCCAGAAAACGGATGAATAGATGAATGTATTCTGTTTTTCATGAGTGCTTCAGTGGCTTTTGAGCAACAAAGAAACCCATTTTAGCTGTTTTCTGGAGTTCATCTAGTTTGTTTGGCTGCCTGCATTTCCCCTCCTCGCGACACTATTTGTCCTCCTCGCTTCATGGCTCGGCAAGTCCTTGAATGCCGCATCTAATGGCTTCACCTCCGTGCCTTCTTGCTCTGTGCGGACTCACAATTCACAGCACTAAAAGAAAACCACACACACACACACAAGCACAGTCTTCCGTAAAGCATGTCCACTGAGTTTCGCAGAGGCAATATTTACTGTATATGCTGGCAGATTTGATTGAAACGTCTTTTATTGATGACGGCTGATGATGGGGCGACCTGTTCTTTTTTAAATAAAGCAAAAAAAACAAACAAAAAAAAAAAGTGTGTATGTTGTGTGCCTTGTACAGGGGAGGTGCTACGTGTTTGACCAGGTGTTCGCCACCACCGCCACCCAGGAGCAGGTCTACAACACCTGTGCCAAGCACATTGTCAAAGGTGAGCCCCTGAAACGCCATTTACGCAGTTTATTAGTTGGTCAGTCTTAGCAAGTCAGTCAAGTCTGCTTTTTTTTTTTTTTCTTTTCTGTTTTAGTTACCTAGTCTGTCTGTCTGTTAGATAGTTAACTGTGAGTTTATTAAATGGTCAGTCATTCTGTCCCTTTGTTACTTAGTTCCTCAGTTAGTCCGTCAATATGTTTGTTTGTTAGTCAGTTAGTGACTTAGTCAGTTTGTGAGTCACTCTGTTTGCTAGTCACTTAGTTATTTTGCCAGTTTGTTCATCTGTCATTCAATGAGTCAGTCAGTTTATTTGTTAGCGAGTTAGTGGGTTAGTCAGTCAGACAGTCATCAGTGAGTTAGTCAGTCAGTCAGTTAATCAATGAATCAGGCTCTCAGTCAATTAGTCAGTTTTGGTCAGTGGGTCAGTTAGTTAGTATGTTAGCTAGTTATTTTTTTATGTGTGACCTTCTACCTCCTCTGTTTGTATCGTCGCTCCTCTCTCCAGTGACACACGTGTTTCCTCAATTACATGACTGCCTGCAGGACTGCAGTGAAACACTGTAGTACTACATTGGAATTTAATTTCATTTTTCAATTAAATGAGGGAGACTGACATCGTTACGGTTGCTCGAACTAGGCAGATGTCTCCTCTATGCCGAGTACCTGAATTCATTCACTGGCTGTGGGAATGAACAGCTTATTAAAACAATTCAAGTGACGCACGCGTTTCAAAAAGCACACAGTGTTGATCGCAGTCAGCCATTATCCATGACAGTCTTTCATCTGTCACCTTCCCCCAACAACCTGCATCTCTCTTTTATTTCCCACCTTCAGGCTCACATTTTTGCACCGCGTTCGCCTCAAGCGGGACGCTCCATTTAACCAGACGCAGCTCGGAAGGGATTGATTTGTCAAGTTACATTCGTTCTACGGCGTTTCGGGGAAGATGAAAAGTCAAACACGACTAGAGCATAAAAGTCGGAAAACGCGAGCTAAAGGATTTAGCACACTGTAGCACCGGAGTGGCAGGATCTTTGCAATTCTTTTTTTTTTTCTTCTCGTTGTTTATAGAATTTCCACTTTAGTGAGTCGTCAGTCAGTTAGCTAGTCAGTTAGTTAGGTGGTTGGTTAGTTGGTTTGCTATTGAGTTGTTGTAATTAACCAACCAGTCAGAAGGTTTACTAGTAAGCTGCTCAGTTAGTCAGATACTTGGCCAGTCAATTAGTCAGTTAGTCAGTGCATCGGTCTGTTTGTTAGTCAGTCAACCAGTTAGTTAGTCGACCAGTGATTCCCTTGTCCGTCCTTCTGTACATCTGTTTGTCAGTCAATCTGTCAGTCAATGACTTAATTAATCATCTATCCATCCATCCATCCATTGTCTGAGCCGCTTCTCCTCACTAGGGTCGCGGGCGTGCTGGAGCCTATCCCAGCTGTCATCGGGCAGGAGGCGGGGTACACCCCGAACTGGTTGCCAGCCAATCGCAGGGCACATAGAGTGCCCGGAGAAAACCCACGCAGGCACGGGGGAGAACATGCAAACTCCACACAGGCGGGGCCGGCGATTGAACCCCGGTCCTCAGAACTGTGAGGCAGACGCTTTAACCAGTCGTCCACCGTGCCGCCTCAGTAATGTTTAGCTTTTCAGCCGTCAGGCTTATTTTACTCTGTTTGAAATAATAATAACAAATCCTTCCAGTTCAGTGTAAAAATGAACAATGAATACAGTTGGAAGAAATACAATTGTATCTTTTTTTCCCCCTCCATTTCCTTTCAATTAGAATGCATATTTTACTGAATGATGTTCCACAGACATTTTCCTGAAGTGGTCTGAGCTTTTAAATTTTGAATTGCAGCGACTCTAGATTTTCGATTATCTGTAGGGCTTCGTCACCCGCCAAGTAGCAATCAAGCAAGTTATAGGTACAATTTTGTGTGGCGTTTGCATGTTCTCCCCGTGCCTGGGTGTGGTTTCTCCGGGCACTCCGGTTTCCCCCCCTCACATCCCAAAAACATGCGTGGTAGGTTGATTGAAGACTCTAAATTGCCCGTAGGTGTGAATGTGAGTAAGAATGGTTGTTTGTTTCTATGTGCCCGGCGATTGGCTGGCGACCGGTTCAGGATGTACCGAAGATAGCTGGGATAGGCTCCAGCAGCCCGAGACCCTAGTGAGGATAAGCGGTAAAGAAAATGGATGGATGGATGGATGGATGGATGGATGGATCAATATTTATTCTTCCCCTTCTTTTCAAATATGATGCTGGAAGTTGGTAAGAAGATCTATTGAATTTTGATGAAAGGGAAGCGATGATGAAAGAGAAAAATGTCTACTGAGGTAAAGATGTGATTGGTCTTCGGTGGGTTAACTGTGCAGCTCAAGGTGATGAGCTTCTTCTTCTTCTACTTCCTTGAGTCTTGTTTGGCCTTTACCCCTGGGATTTATCATGAGCGGTGTGAGACTCAGCACTGCGTTGCAAATGATTCTAGTGTATAACTTTTAGACAGGCGGGTGGGTGGTTTTCAAGGCTGTATACATGCAGGGTGACCTTGTCTGAAAACACTTTTAAATACCATGCAATGTTTTTATGAGGCATTGTCAAAGATATTCATCACCTTGCACATGCAAGGTCAAATGCAGTGTAATGTCAAACCAGGCTTAATCCGTATTTGATCCAATCTCATCAGATTAGGTTGTAATGTGTGGGGCTTGTATCGGACCTCATTACATTTTGGTGTCTTGGACTAAAGCCACTTTCTCGTGACAAAACCCACACTGACTTAATCTCTTGACGCTTTGCTTATCTGAGGTCCCTCGCATGGCATCATCCATGACGGTGCTCCTTCTTTGTCACCGAAAAGCCAAAGAAAAAGCAAAACAGGGTCTTAGAATGAATCTTTCAATGCTTCAAAAGCATCATCCATGGCGGCAGTCATTCCCTTGGGAAAAAGTGAAATGCACTGTGATGCTTGCTGATCTGATGGCTGATGTTAATGGCATGATAATAAGCATGACAATGGGCCTTCTTTTGTAATAAGTGTTGCAAAGAAGCACCTACAGTCATTGGTTGTGTGTAAGAAAGGCATAAGAAAGTCAACGTTTGAGAGCGGAGATGACGGCTCGATTTTATACACTTGGCAATGATTTCATTTTTAATCATTCAAATTTGGCAGGGTTGTTAACAACACTCTTTTCTGTCCTGTGTCAAATTGATGTCATTTATTTTCACTTTACAAGGGTGTTAAGTATTCTCAAATTCATTCATTTTGAATTCCAATTTGTCCGACTGCTTTTTCCCCCACCACAGTTCAGTTCAGTTGTACGCTTTTCCCGCTTTCACGCGCCTCTGATCTCCCTCTCAGATGTACTGGGCGGATACAACGGGACCATCTTCGCTTACGGCCAGACGGCCTCGGGAAAAACTCACACTATGGAGGTAAAGTGGCAGCTCATCAATAATTCAAAAGTTACATCCCTTGTGGCGGCAAATAGAAGCGGACTTTTTTTTTTTAATGACTGAAGCTGACTGTAAAGCCGTTTCAATCACATCACCTTTCCCCAGCACTCTGCGGGGAAGCGCTTTTTAGCAGTCCCTACGGGAAGCAACTCAAAAGACTCCCCCACACCCTTCCACCTCCTGTTCACTCACATCTCATCTCTTATAGGGAAACCTTCATGACCCTCAGGGGATGGGCATCATCCCCCGGATCGCAGAAGACATTTTCGAACACATTTTCGCCATGGACGAGAACCTGGAATTCCACATCAAGGTCGGTTTCGACTTGAGGGACTGTTCACGCTTTGTCACACAAACAGTACACTATGTGCTCGGACCTGCGATGTAATAATCCGGCTGCAGCGTAGTCGGTCAAGCATCAATAATTCACCGTGTTTAATCCCCCAGTATGTGTTACGCTGGAGGAGAAGGCCGTGGCTCAACAGATGAGTCCAGCGTCAGTGTTCTATTATCACTTACAACTGTTTTTTTGGTTTTTGTTTGTTTGTCTTTCCCTTAATGTCATACTTGCAGGTATCCTACTTTGAGATCTACATGGATAAGATTCGGGACCTGCTCGATGGTGTGTGTTGATTTTTAAAAATTTGACCATTGAGAGGAATTACATTTGTCATCATTGTTTAAAAGTCCAAACCATTGCCATGATAAACCCTTTCTCAACTGTACAGGCGGGATACAAATAATGGTTCATCCATCCATCCATTTTCTATACCACTCATCCTCATGAGGTTTTTCGGTGAGCTGGTTGTCTTTTGGTGAGAAAAGCGAAATGAATCGCAGGGCTGCATCACAGGGCACATCTTTGTACAACGACCCTTATGACATTACGACAATATGGATAATTTCGAGTCTTCAATTCCAGCTGATATTTGGCGAGAGAAGCAGGGTTCACCATGGACACCAATTGTAAGGTACTTACATGCACACCTATGGACAACTCAAAGTCTTCGATGAATTGACCATGCATGTTTTTGGTGAGAATACCCAAAGAAAACCCATGTCAGCATGGGGAGAACACACAAATGTGAGTGTGAATGTTTTGTTTGTTGAAATGTGCCAGGTTGTATCCCGTTTCTCTCACCAAAGGTCAGCTGACATCGAATATTCTAAACTGATTCACACAAATGTGAGTGCGAATGTTTTTTGTTGTTGTTGAAATGTGCCAGGGTGTATCCCACTTCTCTCGCCAAAAGTTAGCTGGCATTGAATATTCTAAACTGACTGTAATTGTGAATGCATAGGTTGTTTTGTCCATGTGTGCCCGGTGATCGACAGGCAACTAGTACAGGGTGTTCCCCGCTTCTCTCGCCAAAAGTCGGTCGGAAACGGCTCCAGCTCGCCCACAATCTTAATCAGGACAAGCGCTGTAAAAAATGGATGGATGGATGAAAATTCAAGCCATCACTGCACATTATTTACGTCTGATGGAGGCCCAGACAGGCTTTGATTAGCGACAGAAAGCCCAATCTGTATGAGGAGGAGCAGATAAGGAACATTAAAAAAGGCACAGAAAAAGAATGATGGATTTACAATCATCACACAAACACTGGCCGTTGCGCTGCGAAAATGTAATCACAAGTGAGGAATGTGAGCCAGGAAAGTGTGGAAATGAGCATAGCGACTCCACTTAACCTCTTGTGATTTGCCCCCCCCCCCACAAAAGAAAAGTTAATAATGCGAGCCACACTCTTATTAACAAGACTATATTCTGACTCAGGCTCACTGAGAGAACTACAACCACAAAACTAGACGTATTGCTCTGTTAAAACAATAAGCATTTAATACTGCGCTTGTATAGGTGTACCTAATATTTTGGCCGCTCTGTGCACATGGCATAGCGAGCTGCTCGAACAATGCAATGCGATGACCTTGCTCTTTCTCGCCCCACTTCTCTGCAGTGACCAAAACCAATCTGTCAGTGCACGAAGACAAATACAGAGTCCCTTATGTGAAGGTGAGTTATCCTGCACGCACTCAAATGTAGGTTGGATTTAACCCTCTTTATCATGCACATGTACAATACTTTTAGTGTGCAAGTCATAGTCATATGACTTATATAGTTATTTACTTTCAAAAAGTCTTCATTCAAAAGTTTTTTGCCTCTTACTGCCTTCACGTGTGTCTTGATTGAGTGAAAAACATACTCTATTGAGTTGGGATCAGGTCACTGACTTGGCCATTGAAGAATATTCCCTTGTCTTGCCTTTTGGAAGGTCTTCAATTGTTTCCTTCAGTTGTGTCTTAAGTGAAAAACATATTCTATTCGGTTGAGATTAGGCTAATGACTTGACCGTTTAAGAATATTTTATTTATTTGCCTTCAAACCATCTTCAGTCATTGCTTGTTTGTTGCTAACATTGCCTCTGCCCATGTCTTTTGGAAGAGAAGAGGTTGAGATTATATTCCATTTCTTTGACTTCAAAAAGTCTTGAGTTGCTGCTTTTTTGAGGGTCTTGCCGCCATCACTTTTTTGTTTTCAATAAATGAAAACATACTTTATTTGATGAAAATTAGGCTACTGATTTTGCCATTAAAGAATATTCCACATCCTTGCCTTCAAAAAGCCTTAATTTGCTCCCTGTTTGTGGCTCTTATTGCCTTCACTTGTGCCTTCAGTGAGTGCAAAACATGCTATATCAGACCACTGTCCTGGTCATTGAGGAAAGTTCCCTTGTTTTGCCTTCAAAAAGTCTTCATTGTTGCCTTCCATTGTGTCTTAAGTGAGTGAAAATAATGCTCTATTAGGTTGAGACCAGACTTTCTTGGCCATTGGGGAATAGTCTAATTATTTGCCTTCAAAATTCATCATTTGCTGCTTTTTTTGTGCTGCTTGCTGTCTTCGCTTGTGTCTTTAGTGAGTGTAAAACATTTTCTATTTGGGTAAGATTAGGCCTCTGTCTTGGCCATTGAAAAATATTCCACTTCTTCGCTTTCAAAAAGTCCTTTTACTTTTCACTTCATGTGAAAAGTATGCTGCATTAAAATGAGGTCAAACCACTGACTCGGCCATCTCTTTGAGGAATATCCTTCTTTGCCTTGAAAAAGTTTTCACATGCAGCTTGTTTGTAGGTCTTGCTGCTTTCATTTGTGTCTTCAGTAAGTGAAAAATATTCTCTCATAGGTTGATACTGAACCATATTTACACTTGTTTGCTTTCAAATGTTTTCACTTGCTGCTAGTTTGTAACTATTGTAGGTCTGTTTATTAACTGTAAGCATACTCTATTCCGTTTAGATCTATCTGGCTTGGATACCGAAGAATATTCCACTTTTTTTGCCTTCAAAAAGCCCTCTTCAAACTTTTTTATGGTGTATGTTCTATTTCCATGTGTGTGTTTTCTTATTAACCCAGACTTGCGCGTGTCCATCTTCCCCCAAGGGTTGCACTGAACGCTTTGTCACCAGTCCAGAAGAGGTGATGGACGTGATAGACGAGGGCAAGGTCAACCGCCACGTCGCCGTCACCAGTGAGTTGTACTTGTCCCGTTTCGTACAGTAGAACCCCCCCGAATGTTGAAATAAAGCCATGAAATGACGTGACGGAGGACTCGTGTCGCTCCTCAGACATGAACGAGCACAGTTCGCGCAGTCACAGCATCTTCCTGATCAGCATCAAGCAGGAGAATGTGGAGACGGAGCAGAAGCTCACCGGAAAACTCTACCTGGTGGACCTGGCCGGGAGTGAGAAGGTAGGACGTGTGGACATCTCTTAACCATCCATAAATCTGTGGAAGCCAGACTTCTAACATTCATACTGTATGACTACTACCATCATCAATAAACAACCGTCAAAATGTGTAAGTGAGAAAAAAGTGAGACAAATTCAGCAGGGAATCAATGTATAATTTCCCCACTGTAAATTGCTCAATATTATTAAAGAACAAAAAGACATTGCAGTTGAGTAGAAAAGCTCCCCTGGCTTACTATTTGCTGTATTTTCTATATAAGTGCAAATAAGAACGCATTTTTTCACAGTGCAAATCATTTGCAAGATGTTCATTTCGCATGTTCTGGCATCAACACACAGATAAACAACATTTCCGATTTTCAATTTGAAAAAAGCCGACACTTCGCGGCAGCGCCGTCAAAAGGATTCCGAATGACAACATTTCCTCTTTGCTCACACACGTACGCCAAGGTCTGACTGGCTCTTATTTTTAGCGGGGGGTTGCTGATGCCTCCCCGTAATGCAATATCATTTTCAGTCTTTTAGCAATGCAATCAGTTTCTCTGTTGGAGGCAAAATGACTCCTTTCAAGGGGAAATAGGATTTTTGACCCCCCCTAAAAATAGTCTCCTTTCTGCTCAGAAAGTATTCAGATGTGAAGGAATCCTAAATAAGCCACTATGTAGGAAATAATTACTGACGCTGCACCTTTGAATGAGCAAGTGGCACTTTTCATCAGATGTAAATATTCATTAATTGGACTTGGACGGGCGGCACGGTGGCCGACTGGTTAGAGCGTCAGCCTCACAGTTCTGAGGTGCGGGGTTCAATCCCCGTCCCCGCCTGTGTGGAGTTTGCATGTTCTCCCCGTGCCTGCGTGGGTTTTCTCCGGGCACTCCGGTTTCCTCCCACATCCCAAAAACATGCATTAATTGGAGACTCTAAATTGCCCGTAGGCATGACTGTGAGTGCGAATGGTTGTTTGTTTCGATGTGCCCTGCGATTGGCTGGCAACCAGTTCAGGGTGTACCCCGCCTCCTGCCCGATGACAGCTGGGATAGGCTCCAGCACGCCCGCGACCCTAGTGAGGAGAAGCGGCTCAGAAAATGGATGGATGGATGGATGGACTTGGACGTACAAGAAGCTGCCGGTCTGCCTCGTTATCCGACAAAAATAAGAAGCCCCCCCATCAAGTGTTTCCAGTGTGGCATAATGAGATTTTTCATTCCCAATTAAAGATAAAGAAAAAGAAAATCGCCTGCAGAAACGCTGAAAAGCTGCTTGACGCTTTGTAATTAAAAGGTTTCCTGGAAAATATAGCAAGACGAACAAAAGGGCCTCCCTACTTATATGTTTAAATGCAGCTTTAACTGTCAAATATGTCTATTTGTGTCAGGTCAGTAAGACGGGCGCCGAGGGAGCCGTGCTGGACGAGGCCAAGAACATCAACAAGTCTTTGTCGGCCCTCGGAAACGTCATCTCGGCTTTGGCCGAAGCAACGGTACGGCCGCAGAACTGAATTCTTTCACAATAAAAGAAAACTGAGCTACTTGTTTCTCGAGTTAAAATTGGGAAGTTATCACACTCACAATCAAAGCAGTACGCAGCAGAAACAAAAGTGATTTATGAATACTTGAAAAAAGGTTTTATTTGATTTTTAAACTTTAAAACGGCAATTTTGACAGGCAATATAACGGTCGGGTTAATATTTTTCTCCACTTGAAAATGAGTCAATCTTTGAAAACTACTTCAGGCTAAATATGCAGTACATAATATATACAGTATTAATAAAAGACAGTACTTTCTAAATGTTTGTAACTTCTTTCAAAGGAGAAGTTCGACATTGAAGACACACACACACACACACACATGCACACAGTTGTCATTTCAGTAACAGGGAACCCTTTCATAAAATAATAAAAGATGAAATGTTGCTCCATGCTTTGAATGGGGAAAAGTAACCTCAACTCGTGAGCAAAATACTTTCTCTAAAATAAACGATTGGAAGCCACTAGTGGTTGGACTACTTGTGTTTTTCAACATCCTGTGAGCTGAAGCACATATTTTACGTCACAAAAAAATCAGGAAATAATGATGATCTCATCTCAATTTACTCACAAATTAGCTTAGTCGATGTGTGCATGCCATGAATTATGAATGGAAACTGGTTAAATATGTGCCTTATTCTGTCAGTGGAAGAGCATTTCCTTGTTTTGCCTGTCACTATACATCACAGGTATAGCTAGATAAACAAAGACACAATATTTGTCATAAATACTGCAAATGATCATTTTTGCACCAACTGAGGGAAAATGTGATCATTTCCCACTGCACAACTAACGAGCTCTCACGGCACAGTGGTTGAGAATCACTGACGTCAAGAATTGCATTAGTGTAGGTTGAGACAAAATGTCATTTTCATTTGTTTTTCAGTGGGAAACATATCGTAAAATTGTGTCATTTTGACAAATGTAAGTAACCGAGATTACTGTTAAACTGCGTTGAATCTTCTCCGTTCATTCCCTACCATCTGTGCAGAAGTCCCACGTGCCGTACCGTGACAGCAAAATGACGCGCATCTTGCAGGGCTCGCTGGGGGGCAACTGTCGCACCACCATGTTCATCTGCTGCTCCCCCTCCAGCTACAACGACGTCGAGACCAGGTCCACGCTCATGTTCGGCCAAAGGTAACAAAACAACAAGCGACGGCCCGGCCGCTGCGCGCTCGGTCGCCCGTTTGACATGCGGCACGTGTGAGATTACCTCCAAAGTTTTGGGGAATTCATGATCATCGAAACGTGGCCCAGGTTGTTAAAAAAGGGTCCCGGTCTTCACCTTCACCATGGTCAGAAACCAGACTAAGTCACATATGTGCAAGTCATAATTACGTCTAAAATCTTAAAGAGGTTTTTGTAATTTTGAAGGGTACACTTAAACTAAACATAAAACAAAGAGACTTATATGTATTAAATGAAAACAACGAAATAGCCGCCGCTACTTGTCTCTCAAGGCACGACTGTACATGGAAAATGTTCTGTCAAACGTTTTTTTAAAAGGTCAGGCCTCTCCGGCCCCAGCTTGTGCCTCTAATGTTATATAAACCACCGCGCCCAAGGAAAGACAACCAATCAGAGATAACAGGTGGGACTTGTCAAAGTCAAGTTGAGTCTTTTATACATTTTAGCCATGTGATATCCCAAGTCATCTCCGTTTGCACCTCCATAATTCATTTAAAGGGTTAATTACTTGGGGAGGAATGTTTAAAAGCGTGAATCCTCCCCTCTTCGACTTCCTAAAAGGAGACATTTTTCTCCCCCAGCTGTCTCAATAAATGTTCTGTGACCTTTTTTGGTCAAAATGAACAAAGATAAAGAATTCCACTAGAAACACTCTGGTTGAAATCAAGCCAATCCAGAGTAGGGCTTTTGTTACCATGACGACTGGGGGTGGGGTGAAAGTTTTCAACTAGGTGAGTGACTTCTTCTCTATCAACCCAGAGTCTGAAGGTCCAAGCGAGCCCCCATGAAGACAAAGTAAAAGCATAATTTCTATTTTCACTTGTGGTTGCAGCACTTCATCGCCAAGATGCCGAATTCCGTGCGTGGCCAACACAAATAACCACGAGTTTGGCAACCGATTCCGCCCCATGGCTTGAAAATGCCGGATATTCACCCAGTCCAGCTGTCAAGTCATGGGCAGTTCAATCTGAACTAGCCCCACTATTACATCACAATCTGTCAAAATTAAAAACAGCTAGTTTGCAGAGACATTTGAAAAAAAGCATGACTTATTTGGTTGTTTAATTTCACACTATTTGTATACTATTGTTAAAAAGTCGATACAGTATGTATTCCATAATTATTTCCCTTTAGTGTCTCCTACCTTCCCCATTCTAAACTAGTTGTCTATTAATAAGAGAATGTTGAGCTGGCTCTGTTAAACATTCTAACAGCCAACTTTCTTTTTTTTTGGGTTCTCCCTCCGTCTGCACTCCCTCTTCCCGACATGCACCGTCAAACACGGCGGTGGGCAGAAAGCCAATTTGCATGCTAATTAATGCCATGCAAGCTCATTTTAATTGAACGGCTCAAGCTGGAATATCCTCGCTCTTCTGTTCTCATCTGATCTTCCACTTTCGCCATCCCGTTTCTCCTTTTTCTCCCTGATTTCTTCTTTTTTTCTTTTTTTTTTCTCCCCACACTATCCATCTATCCAATTAGGGCAAAGACCATCCGAAACACGGTGACGGTGAACCTTGAGCTCACCGCCGAGCAGTGGAAGAGGAAGTACGAGAAGGAGAAGCAGAAGAACAGGTCGCTAAAGGAGACCGCGCGCAGACTCGAGGCTGAGCTGAGCTGCTGGAGGAATGGTAATGCTGCACTCACGTCACACAAAAAGCACCATATTTCTCCTGCAAGGCAAACGTTTGAAATCTCGTGTCCCCGATGTCCCGAGGTGGGTAGAGTAGCCAAAAATTGTACTCAAGTGGGAGTACTGTTACTTCGGAAAATATGACACAAGTAAAAGTAAAATAATTACTTAAATAAATAAGTAAATAAGTACTCAATGAAAAAAAAAAAAAAAAAAACTCAAGAAAGAAAGAATATTATTCAACTCTGTTACGTCACAATTAAATCCCAGTATGTACATTTATTTTTGTAATTAAAAATGAAAAAAAATTACAATTTCTTTTTGAGGGGGAGGCTGGAACGGATTAATGGCGTTTCCATTCATTTCTGTAAACTCAAATCTCAAGGCATCACCTTAATTCGCGAAATTGAAGAGGACGCATTGAAGCACTTTTATGCTTCTCGATGTTTTCTTTTACGACAGGTGGTCTGGTAAATTTGTTAAGCACTGCATATAAAGACTGTCATAAAAAAAAAAAAAAAAAAACAAGAAAACAACTATCTATCCAGCATCATCAAGTGCTTTACCGCGGACTCTTTTAATTATAGCGTGCTTGTGATGTTTTACCATCTCGAGCAGGAGTGAGCCCTTTCCTACTTAATGAAATGTGTTTGTACTTCACAGAGCTGTAAAGCTTCACGGCCGCGACAGAGAAGCCATACGTTACATTGCCCCCACGGCCTTTCAACACACGCGCGCCCACGCACGCATTTTGTTATTTATTTACACCCTGGCGCACACACCTTTGACTTAAAATCAATGGCAGTGTGGAAGCCTTTAGTGGTCGCTACGTCGGCTCGACATCCAGGTTGTTCAATCGACCCCGTGCCTTCTTTCTCGACTTCGTTGGAGTCTCTTAATCAGCGGCAATGAAAAATAATCAACACCAAATGAATTGCACACCCTCATCGACACTCCACACTGGCGTGTGCGTCAGTATTGTCCTGAGTATTTTTGCGTGATTCATGCATGTTACTGTTGTCACTGGTACGTGGCCACGAGGAGCCGAGATTCAAACCTTAAACCTGTGCTCTCCAGAAAACATCCACCCTTCAATTTTCGATAATGTTTGTCAAATATGGCTAGAGTCGCCAAAAATTCTACTTAAGTAAGAGTACTGTTACTTTAGAATAATGTTACAGAGCACCACGTTTCCTTCCATCCTATTCCTCTTACGTTCCTTCCAGAATAAGAAGACTTTTCATTCCTGTAATGGATCATTTTGACACCGTGTTTGGCTCCTCCCCACATAAACGTCATCCATGTCTGCTTTTGAGCATCCTCGAGCGCGTTGCTCCAAAACAGTCAGCTGTCGACGTGTCGCCTCTTTATTGATGATCACACCTTCCGGCGGGCCGAAGGAGCCGGTCGGCGACGGGTGTCACCTGAGGTGTATTGTCATCGCTATTGATCCTTTGAACGCTTCTCACGCGCCGACGCCCGCATCGATCGTCCAAACGGACATTAGTCAACTCGTGTGCCTCGAAAGAAGGAGGCCACAGCAACGCACCGCCGAAAAGGAGGCCCCAATAGCAACAATGAAAGAGGAAAGGCAAGGATATACAATTGTGAAGTGTACAAAAGGAACCCATTAGAGACTCTTAGTGGCAATACGCTCTGTGATAGTCGTTTCCCAAGAAGACAACACCATGGTGACATTAGGGCTAATTGTGTGATTGCTGAACAGTTGATTGTTGACTGAAAGCAAAGTCAGAGAACAAAGTGATTATATAAAAAAATACATAAGAAAGTATGACTAAAATTCAAAAAATTTTTAATTTCAATATTTTCCCTCAGAAACCTGAAAAACTACTAAAAAAACAAAACTGCATACTAACATTTTCCAGAGAATATTTATGTAACTAATTGTAATATTAAATACAATATGTAAACGGAAATATTTTTTCACAGCAATATTATATAACGGATTTAACGTTTTTTTTCAAATGAAATATTTGTTCTTCAAACAATTAATCATGAATATCACAAACTTATTTGGAAAATTTCAATGAAAATATTTTTTTTCCACAAATATTAGACCAGCTAATTCTAACCTAAATATAAAAAAATATATATATTATTTTCTAATAAACTTAAACCTAAATTAAAATGTCATTTTTTAATGATATTCGTATGATTTAAATTCTTAATTTTACAAACTATATGAGTAATAAAAAAGTAATTTTAAATTAATTATTAATTATACATTAATTAAATTACAGCAAACACCCTTGAAATATACATGTTTGAATTATTTATATAAGTAATGAATTGCTACTTTAATATTTTAACATTTAAAACTAACATTTTGACATGTTTTTCAATGGACTCTATGCTTGCAGCGTTGAGTGTAAGCAGGAATGTTAACATGCAAACTCGTAGAGATAACGCAGGAAATTTGTTAAAACTCAAAACCGAGTTGACACTGAAGAAGACGCTCATACTTCCCCGTACTTTGCATCCATTCCGTTTGCTCTGATGTCATCACTTTGCTGCTTTTCACCCACTGGCAGAGTTTGCCATTCTCTCTGCCTAATGGGCAGTAGTATTGATGATTCATGTACAGTTGGCACATACACCGCTGCTCACTCCTTGATGTTGTAAATATGTACATAGATATGTAGGGATGTATTTGGATTATTGAATGTGATTACTCTTGCGTACTGCTACTGTCCACTTTGCTGCAGTAAAACCCGAATTTCCCCACAGACTAAAAAAAGATTTCCTTCTTCTATTATCTGGACAGGTGAGGTTAGAGGAGGGTCAAAGGACAAGATGGTCCCGCCGCCCGACTGCGAGGAGCTGGACATCTGCAGCCCGTGCTCCCTGACCTCCTCCATCGTGGTGCACATCTCCAATGAGGAGCGTCACAAGTACGAGGACGAGATCCGGAAGCTCTACAAGCAGCTGGATGACAAGGTGACAAATGCATTGCAGGGAGTTCAATTATGCAGTAATGACTCTCATGGTACGCACATATGAATAGTGCATCTGTATTATTCATGTTAATCAATTCAGCGTCACACGCATGTCGACGAATGTACCGGAGGAATTGAAAGGAGTAAGGGGAATATAGTGGGTATTAAGCATAACATTTAGAACCTGTAAAGCTTTTACATTCATTCATGTGTATGCATAATGTAGTAATACCCATTTTTTATATTTATATCACATGCAAAAGAGGATTAAAAAAATATGACACACACTTACCAGCCAGTTCATTAGGTACATGTGCACACCCGCGCAGTGTGAAAGGTCCACAAAAAGCTCTTTGAGGTGTATTTCACACTGAGAAAGGGAGCTGTTTGAAAGCCAAAATAGTCTGCCAAAATAGCACTCTGAAATCACTCCGCCGGCCCCTCTCCTATTGGATGCTCTTTCTGACATCAGCGGCAAACCCATCGCGTCGTATTCTGTGGTCCCGCCTACTCAGCACATACACAATGAATGGGTTTGTTGACGCCACGCTGTGCGTTTCTGAGTGCAGTGTGAAAAGGCTTAAACGGGATCCGACTTGTATACAGGAGATAACCAATAATTGATTAATAATTGATGATGAGATTAAGAGATTAGATTAATTATGAGATTAAATATAGTTACATAAATGTTTATTTCTAACAAGTATATTTGAAAATATTTTTATTTTATGATTTTATTAAAATATATTTTTTTCCTTTAAATATATGTAATTATAACCACAATATTAACTACACGATATTATTTTAGTGTTTTATATTTAACCCTTTCAGTATTTTATATTTAACCCTTAGTATTATTGTATTATATTGTAGTTGGAATTGCTCATATCTGCCCCTCTTACTTTATGTACAGGAAATCATTTTACAGCCATGTTACATTCTCTAAAACTTGACATCATCAGTGAAGAAAGTAAAAGTGAAAAACATGATTTGACATTGATTAAAAACAAAATTAGCGCATGTGCGTCATACAGCGAGCCTACAGTAGCGCTCAGTATGAATCAACCTATTCTAACATTAATAATCATCTGTCTGTCAATAAAAAAACTCACCATTATTATCTTGTAATTATATAGTTTATTAGATTGCGCAGTTGCATCTAATTGTACAGTGAGTGTTGTTCTCAATCGTTTTTTATTTTCAAAGTTCCTGTAGCTGCGTTGCAAATATCTCTTTTCCACTGTAGAGCAGCGCAGTGTGCATTGCTTATACATAACAGTGTAAAATAATATGTACTGTATGAATTCTCCCGCTGAAGGATGCTGAGATTGACTACCAAAGTCAGATGGTGGAGAAACTGAAGGAGGAGATGCTGAAGCAAGAGGAGGTAAAACAAAGAAAAACACTCACTTCTGTCAGAAGTTTGAATAAATGTTCCCGTGAAGGCTTATTGGAGATGTATTTTGCTTCCCCCCCCCCCCCCCCCCCCCCCCCAACAAAATCTGAAGCAATTTTCAATTTTGGTCTTCATAACATGCCACAGAGTGTCATCAGCAGAGATACTGAGAGACTGGTAGGAGTCACAGAAAGGCATAGAATTGGACATCCTACATTATTGCCCAATTCATGGATCAAACATATTTCTTTTTGCCTTTCAGCTTCTTGTTAGAGAACAGCAAGTTGTAGGCCTGACACACTGAAGAGTTTGACATTCAAAAGCTTAGACAAGCTTAGACAAGATCAAATTAAGTTCACCTGCAAAGGTTGTAAATCGTGTATTTTGGGTTCATCTTGAAATTTCACCCGAATTATCCTTAACAAACTTATGCTTTCAAATGGGAGACGCACAACACTTTCTTTTTCAATTGCATTCAAAGAACATCAAGCGTCTAGTGGCTTTAAAATGGCAAAGTGCTTCACTTTGAGCAGCTTTGATGAGCACTGCAGCGTAAACAGTATGCCGCACAATATCGCAAGCTCTCGACTCCTCCCTGCCTGGGCTGACTAACCGCCCACATTATCTCCCATTTACATCCATTTGGCCGCGCAAACAAGCCGTAAATGACTTCCCGGGAAGAGAAACACATTCAGTAGTCCTATGCATTCATTCAATGGACTTTCTGCATGGCTGCAAGCGAACAACACTCAATGTCTGTTTGCGGACTGTTAAATGGCTGTTTTGTGCAATAGCGTTTGCAAATAAGTCTCGCCATAGTTTGCCAGATACGTGATAAACCCTCTAATTAAGCATCATTAATGTTCGCGAGTATGCCTTGTGAAGAACAAAGGGCTTTAAGTTTCAACGTAGCAGAGCCTAACAACGTGCTATCAATGTCTTTAAGCAACAACGTCTGCACTATCTAATCCAAGCGCTGTATCAAATGATAATTAAGCCTGTAAAAACCAATTTTTTTCCCGACCCATCTGGCTGGTAGCATTATTGCGGCCAATATGGCTTTCTGTGCTGGACTCTTGAAGCCGTCTTTACAGGAGGGCAGCAACATTGCTGAACTTTCTTCATTTATAGACAATCTGTCTCATTGTGTACTGATTGATAAACATCACGAGTTTCATTTGTTCCCTCACTGAGCTCTGAACTCCATTTACTCATAGGTCAAATACATTTTCCCCGTTGAAATTGAAATTCCATCAAAAGAGGATGTTTAATAAAGACAAGAAAATAGCACTGTAAAATATAATAACTAGGGTTGTCAATGTTAAAGCATTAACGCATGATTAATCACACACAAAAATGGTCGCATTAATCATGTATTAACGCAGATTAATCGCACAATTTATTTTGCCCACACACACTCCTTTACCTTAACCACGGATGGATATCTAATGCGGTGCAGGTTGCTCTTGGGTCAGTGATCAGGTCAATGCTTACGGTAGTGCAAAGTGAGGAGACTCCGACTGGTGTGCGCGGCGACATATTTTGCTTTAAAAGACCAAAGCTAATTTACATATACACTCTCTTTTGATCAAAGTACACATTTAAAATACCATCTCAACACAAAATGTGGTACTATGTGTGGTATCCTTGGTGCCTGTGATTAATCCCGATCAATCGAAATTCAAAAGTGTGATTCGTCGGATTGTTCCGGTGCCAGTTCTAATAAAAACATAATAAAACATAATAAAAGAGAATGTAAAGAAATCCACTTGCTTGTGTCTGCTTGTGTTTGCCCACCCTGATGTGTGACTTTGAAGGCGAGTTCTGGCCGATTGAGTGTCATTGGAGTCAGCGAATGCAAGTAAAGAGTGGGTTCAGGTTAGCAACTAGCTGCTAAGTGGCTAACTTGGTTAGCGTCGGTTTAAAAAAAATAATAATTTGCGTTTGTTCAATAAAGCAATTTAAATGCATCACAAGGTGTATCTATCCTTGACCACCTGTGGAGGGATTACAATTACTATAACTACCTGTGGTAGGCTACTGTATATTAAATTAGCTAACAATGTTTACTTTACCATAGACATTGTGTAAGCTAGTTGTGCTTTGCAGTCATTGCACTTTGTTTTCTTCTTTTTAAGTGTGAAATGATGGCGTTCACTATTTTTAACGCACTCTTTCCTTCCGGTTCGCGTTTATCACTACACGAGGCTACAGTAACATTAGTCCGTATGGAAAAAATGATCACCGCAAAATTCCGCGCTGAAGTGAAAAATCAGGTATATAACATTAGATATGTACAATTTAAAACCGCGACATTCGAAATATTTGTTAACTGTGTGCATTTTGTCCTTTTTAAAATGGTTGTCTTACTGTGACGTGTGTGTGTCACCCAGTTCCTGGCGTCCTCCAGGGGCGACGGCGAGAGGGTGCAGTCAGAGTTGGGCCGGCTGCAGACGGAAAACGAGTGCTCCAAGGCGGAGGCGAAGGAGGTGCTGCAAGCCCTGGAGGAGCTGGCGGTCAACTACGACCAGAAGAGCCTGGAGGTGGAGGAGAAGAGCGTGCAGAACAAGCTGCTGGCTGAGGAGCTCGCCAAGAAAATGGTGAGTGGGCGGAAGTTTATTCAGAAGTTAAGAGCTACACAAGTTGTGGGATCCAATTCAAGGACTGTCTGGCCAGAACAATCAATTAATTGCTTGTGTGCAATTGATTACTGGATCATAATGAAGCGATTGAGGCTAAATGGGACTGCACTACTAGGCTGCGACCTGCAGAGGCGCTGTTGATGCACATGCTAATAGTTTGCTGTCTGAAGACGCAAATGACAAGACGTCAGCTGGGGCATTACTCTGCTCAGAACGACACTGGCATAGAAACAGGAGTTTAGAACATTCTGAGAGTGTTTTCGGTTATCCCATTAAATAATTAGAAATAAAATAGTTACATGATTATTCTTTCTGATTTCCTCTTGAGGTATCAAGAGTATGATGATTCAAATTTGATATTAAAAATGCATGTGAAAAATGAAATAATTCTGTAAATATAAACATAATAACGTCATGAACCCTTGTATAAAAAATTCAATAATTCTGTAACAATAAACATAAGAATTTAATAAATGCTTTTATTAAAAAATGAAATAATTGTATTAGATGAATGAATGAATGAATGAATAAATACCTTGTCCGTCAAGGAATTTTGGGTTATCCATCCATCCATCTATCCATCCATTTTCTTTACCGCTTATCCTCACTAGGGTCGCGGGCTGCTGGAGCCTATCCCAGCTATCTTCGGGCAGGAGGCGGGGTACACCCTGAACCGCTCGCCAGCCAATCGCAGGGCACATAGAATCAAACAACCATTCGCACTCACATTCACACCTCGGGGCAATTTAGAGTCTCCAGTCAACCTAGCATGCATGTTTTTGGGATGTGGGAGGAAACCCGAGTGCCCGGAGAAACCACACCCAGGCACGGGGAGAACATGCCAACTCCACACAGGTGGGGGCGGGGATTGAACCCCGGTCCTCAGAACTGTGAGGCAGATATGGATTGAATGACTTTTCACTGAGAACAAAGGTTAAATGCCCAACTCTCCATAAAGCCTTCACAAATGCAGCTTTTGAATTTACAACAGTCCGGCAGGCTCATTCCAAATTTTCCAAGGGAATTTTCTACGTATTATTATTGTAAAATGGATATCTATATTTGTCTTTAGTCTTGTTGATACTTCTCAGCCCACTGTGCTTTGTCCCCCGCAGACTCGCCTGGTGGCGTTGGAGGCGGAGCTTTCCCACATCCAGGAGGCGAGCCGCCACCAGAGGAAGCGCATCGCCGAGGTCCTCAACGGGCTGATGAGGGACCTGAGTGAGTTCGGCGCCATCGTGGGCAACCGGGACGTCAAACTGGTGAGACTGGATGTGCACGTGCATGGAATGATGAAAGGCAAACACACACACACGCATTTAAAATTCTCAAAAATATTTCAGATTCTCAAATATTCATCAGCCTCATGCACGTATCAAAGATGCGCACGTTTAATTATTTACCATACTGTACTTCCTTTTCCCAGCATATGAACAACATTGCAACATACTCTCACAATACAGTATGTGCACAGATGGAACTCATAATTGTAGCAATGGAAATTAGGAAAATAACTTCAATATTATTTGAATGACAAAATGAATGTCATTTTGTCTGCACTAAAATGTCTTTATTTTGGATTTATAATATTGACATTGTCATGCTTAAAACACACAAAAATAATAGGCAGGACAAAAATACAGACAAAAAAAAATACAGAAATCGGCTAACATTTTATGATATGTTTTTACACTGTAGCATATTTGTGTGAGCGTGTATGTGTGTGTTTGCGTGTGTTAACAGTGAAACAATTTAGTGACTCCAATTCTGTAAAAGGTCCTAGCTATAAAAATTATGCGCATGCATCTGCACATTGTGCACACTTTGAACATTAAAAACTGCTTTAAATATAGAAGGGGGGAAAAAACTGTACTCCAATAATGATTCAATTCAAATGTACTGCACATAAAAGTTCAAGACGAATTGTACCTAAATACAGCAAAAGTTAACAAACAAACAGTTTAAGAAAAAAAAATAATGCAAATTTATTCTACTAAAAAGTTAAATACAATTGAACTGTACTGAGGTAGTGCTTCATTTTTGTGTAGCACTAGTGGTGCTAGTACCACAATTTGAGAATCACTGGCCTATTGGCTAAATTAAGATCAGCGTGGCTTTAGCTTAGATAGGGAACAATAATCGTAGAACTTTGACTCATATAATTGGAAAAGTCACACATACCAAACTTCAAGTCACACATACCAACTTTTGTCCCATAGTATTTAAATATAATTTGAGTTTGAACTGAAGCCAAGGTGCTTGTCTTTGTTTTCAGGCTACAATGATTAAACTGAATATAAAAGCTTTTTCCGTAATTTCTTTGCTGTCGTGTGTAAATGTATTTTTCTTCTTCCTCTGCGGTGTATTTCAGACTGCCCGTGAAAAATCCCGACTTTGCTCTCACTCACTCAGTCGCCTTTGCTTGTGTGCGCAGTCCACGGAGATCACGGACGTCATCGAGGAGGAGTTCACGCTCGCCCGCCTCTACATCAGCAAGATCAAGTCGGAGGTGAAGTCCATGGCGAAGCGTTGCCGCCGCTTGGGCAGCCTTCAGGCAGAGTGCCAGCGTAAGATGGAGGAGACGGGCAGGCAGCTGTCCTCCTGCCACCTCCTCGTCGCACAGGTGGGCTGCGAGTAAATGTCGCCGCAAAGCGGCGTACCGCGAAACTTCATTTGTCTACTTGCAATTGCATTACGACATCAGGCTTCTAGCATGTACATAATTATGAACCCATGTTACATAAACAACTGTTTGGCCCGCCCTGGGCATCAGCAATCGACGCCACGGCCAGGGAAGTGTAGCAAACATGCGCGCGTATCAGTTTCCATATGAATTGGTCAGCGCGCCTCTCAGCAGAATGGCCGAACAGCACCATCTTACATCACAAGCATGTGTCGAGCATAAATCGTCGCTCCGTCGGGCTGAGTGTAAGCAAGCGGCGTCCGCCTGACGCCGAGCCAAGATAACTCTGCAAAGTGGCTAATACATGGGAAAGGTTCTCCGGCGATGATTGACAGCGGAGGCGTAACACACTCTTTGCGTTGTGACAGGAACAAGTGTCTTCATCAGTGGAAAAGGTTTGTGTTCATCCAGATAGTCACGGTCAGAAATAGGAGTCCATTTGCACGTTGCAATCTACACTAATAGCGGCCTCCACTCGAAAAGTTTCCACTCATTGCCAGGTACAATATCCCCTTATTTATTTGGACACTTCACCCCAGATACATTCTTACTACAAACAGATGTTTCGTACTCTCTGCAGTTGAGTAAATCAGAATCAGAATTTATTGGACACATTTATACCTCGTTCCTGTTCAAAATGGAAAATAGTGCACATTAAAGCACTGAGCGCTGTATAGTGCAGGGGAGGGAAACGTCTGTTCTTTAATCTGGCTGTCCTTAATCTTGCAATAATTTTGCCAATTTATTCCCCAAAACTGGTTAGTTGAAATGTATTTATTTATTTGTAATATTTTTGTTTTATTCATTTATCTCTTTAA
Organism: Phyllopteryx taeniolatus; assembly: GCF_024500385.1. NCBI lineage: Eukaryota > Metazoa > Chordata > Actinopteri > Syngnathiformes > Syngnathidae > Phyllopteryx > Phyllopteryx taeniolatus. The sequence continues at coordinate 24,608,334 of NC_084510.1, forward strand.
ATAAGTGGTTAGTTGAATCTAAATCTTACCTAAATCCTTTGCCCTCCTCACCGCCGTAAATATTAACAGTTGCTACAACATGGCGAGGGTTCCCCTGTTGTCCGTCTCAAAGGGCTCGTTTCCGTTACTTCGCAGCACGAGGCCAAGATCCGCTCGCTGACCGAGTACGCTCAGGACGTGGAGCGCAAGAGGAGGCAGCTGGAGGAAAGCTACGACTCCCTGGCGGAGGAGCTGGCCCAGGTCCAAGCTCGAGGTACAGCAAATTGTTGTATTACGCTTGACGAAGACGGAGTGATCCTGTCGACGAGTGGCATTTAGAGCATTTACTGCTGGAATGAATGACGCCTTATGGTATTTTGTTAATTGCGCCGCTCATATTTATACTGAGCAACCAGATCCATTATGTCGCGGTAATTTCCATTTTCTGCTTTGTGGAGAGTTAATCTTCTAAATGTTCTTGGATCTCTGATGATCATGATGATGATTGTGGTTGAACTCCCAAGTTTTGTTTAACTTTTGAAGTATATTTTTCATGGAGAAAAAATTGTACCACTTCTGGACATGTAGTAAAATCCAATACAGTAAATGCTTCTCAAAAATTCCCTTTATAAAGATAATAGAGCTCAGTTTTTATTGAGTAATTTCCTCAAAGACATATCCATCCATCTATTTTCTAAAGCACTTGTCCTCATTAAGGTTGCAGGTGAGATGAAGTCTATCCCAGCTAAATTTTGGAGAGAGAAGTGGGGTCCACTACAGATTATTTGCCAGTCAATCACAGGGGAAATACTGACAAACAAGCATTCACACGCACATTCACACCTATGGACAATTTTGTCTTCAATGAACCTAACAACAACCGCACTGCCTATATAAGGAACATACGTATCAAAAATAGCAGAAACCGATCTCAGTAAGGTTCACTCAATTCCCCACCACTGCAAAAAACGCAGTCACAATAATAAACATAATGTTGAACCAACGAAAGCTAAACTGGGGCTTATTATTGTATACTAAAAGCCAGATGTTTTTCAATACAGCGCTTTCATTGGCGCTCAATAGATGGAGCAACTCGTACAGAATGCCAGTGAGTATAAAAAGTGACTTTGAAAGCACAACACAGCGACTCATTAGTCCCTGAAAAGCAAATTTCATTAAACCCGAGGGTGTATCAACGTTTACATTTCCCATAACTGTGTTTACACATCTCAGCTTGACGGATAAGAAACGACAGAGCAGCAATCAAACACGAATTTACACTCCATAGAGGACGAGGGTCTCATCGATGTCTCTGTCAAGTAGAAGAGCAGATTTAAGGTTTGATAAACCAGCGCTGAGAGCAAATCTAATCCAGGCAGGCTTCGAGCAGTGCGACATCCTTCCTAGTCAATTAGATACATGCTGTTGTCAAGCAGACAAAATAAAATATAGAAGGCAACAAAAGTCAAGAAAATGAGGAGAATAGTGACAGGAAAGAAAGAAGAAGAAAAGAAAAGCTGGACAGGTTGAGGCAATGCGAGTCTGCTTCCTGAGGGCCTCGTTCGCAGAACTTCAGCTGGTGGATTAGTCAATGCGGAGCAGCTAAATCAATATGGCACGTGGCTACTCCACTACTAACTGGAGTCAATGCATCGACAAGTGCTTCATACGAATGTCGACGCAACAACATTCTTCCATTTTCTATAGCGCTTAACTTCATTAGGGTCACGGGTGAGCTGGAGCCCACCCCAACTGATTTGAGACAGTCAGAACATGCGTGTGTTCCTGTGGTTGTGACACACGCATGAAAACAAATTATTCTGGAATCTCTCAGAGGAACGTGAAGATAGCGCTGCACGCCGGGAAGGGGCGGGGATACATACCTAAAGCCATGTCAACAACCAGAAAATCCAATCATGTTATTGTATGTGTGTGTGTGTTTGTGTGTGTGTGTGTCGATGTGCATGTGTGTGTGCCCGTATATGTGTGTGTGTGTGTGTGTGTGTCTTACAGAGACCGTGTCACAGTTAGCCAGCGGGGAGAATGACTCTGTCCAGGGATGCTGTGACATCCAGGTAACCATGACAACAACAAGAGAAAGTAACCTCATGCGGCGGCCATTTTTCACATCGCTATCAGCTAACTGCAGACTGCCAGTGTATACATGTGTGTGTGCTTTGCTTTACGTCAACTGCATCGGCTTTGCTTGTATTCCACGTGTCAGAGTCGCTGGTTTCAACTGATTCGCTGTTTGTTCAACATTGTGTACAAGGCACGGGCAGATAAATGCATGCCGATTTTTTACGTCTTAACCGATTTTTAAACCGTTTACGGCCCCACACACGATTAAGGAAAAAACGGTTAAGTTAGTCCGTACTGCTCTTATAGTGTATGGCGTATTCGAGATCACCAACAAAGTAAACCACGCTACGATATTTCCACCGACAATCGCGACTCTCCACCCCCAAATTGGATGTCCATCGTAGTACCAAGAATGACCTATGAGAGGCAGCATGGTGCCTTGGGGTAACAAAGCGTGACAGTAGAAGAAGAATTAGATGCCTGAAGTCGCTTCTTAATTGGGTATCATTCCGTTTCATTTGTAAAGCATTCATTCTTTGTGTTTATAGACACATCAAGATTTGCCGTCGTAAATATTGAAAGTTTAACATTTACAATTGTTGCGCCGTCAGGCCCATCACCTTGCGCCAGGTATCCCAATACTTTTGTCCACAAAGTTGCGTGCTGCCCACTTTTACCTGACAATGGCGGGTCTTCCTCCTCCTCCCTCAGAGGCTTCTGGAGCAGCAGATGGAGTCGCACCGCACGGCGCACAGCGAGCAGCTCGGCCACCTGCGCGACAAAATCAATGAGCAGCAGGGGATCGTCAACGACTTAACCCAGTCAGTGGCTCGCTCGTGACATTCGTCGCCCTCGCATGATCGAGAGGGAAGTAGGAGAACTGCTAATGGAAGGAGAAGTCATCTTTAACTATGAATTCATTAATCAAGTAATTACTGTTGGTAAAAGGGGTCACAGTAGGAATTCATTTGTGGCCCTCAAGGGACAATCTCAACTAGTCTCACCCTTGGACTCACATTTTTCCATTAAATGACACACATTTGTAAATCAAACCGTTTCAAAAATAGCCTTTGAATTTATTTGGTTATGTTTTTACAAAGTTGCCCTTAATTTTGTTTCATATTTTTACAATACAAATGCATGTAATAATCCATCCATCCATTTTCTGAGCCGCTTCTCCTCACTAGGGTCGCGGGCGTGCTGGAGCCTATCCCAGCTGTCATCGGGCAGGAGGCGGGGTACACCCTGAACTGGTTGCCAGCCAATCGCAGGGCACATACAAACAAACAACCATTCGCACTCACAGTCACGCCTACGGGCAATTTAGAGTCTCCAATAAATGCATGTTTTTGGGATGTGGGAGGAAACCGGAGTGCCTGGAGAACATGCAAACTCCACACAGGCGGGACCGGGGATTGAACCCCGCTCCTCAGAACTGTGAGGCTGACGCTCTAACCAGTCGGCCACCGTGCCGCCGCATGTAATAATGATTAATGTAATAATCTATTTTAATGTATTTTTCAAAAACTACTTCAATTGAATTTAATTTAAGGTACTTTTCTGTTGGAAAAATATTGTTTAAATATCCTTTGATTAAATGCATATAATTCATTAATTAATAATTTAACAATTATTAATGTTATATTTTATTTTATTTTTTAATTGTGTTATTATTATTATATATTATTTATTTTTAATTTTTTATCATTTTAAAACATAATGTGTCTAAAATAATTAGTTTTAATTTCTCAAAAATGTTTTTTTTTTGCATTCAATCCAGCACTATTATTTTTTTTCCAAAACATTTATTTTATTCTTAAAAAAAACTGCCTTTGATGTCTTTTAATTTAATCTTTCCCCCCCCCCCAAAATAGCCTTTGAAAACACATTTGATCTTTTGAAACTGAAACACACATAATTACATTTGCAAAGTGCCTTTTCAAACCACAATATGAAAGAAACCTAAGAGGAAGAGAAAATTGCACAAAATTAAATGAGGCCCCTAAACCAGACATGTCGCTTACATCTCTGCATACAGACGACATATTGAGAAGTAGTATGACAAGAGTACGTATATTAATGGTATGAAGTGATATAAAACGTTAGCATTGTGTGTGCGTGTGCATCCTTTCAGCTGGAACCAGAAGCAGGAGCTGGAGCTGGAGCAACTGCACAGCGACTACGAGCGTCTCCGCGGACGAGAGCGTCAAAAGAGCAGACAGCTGGAGGAGCTGACGTGAGTCTCCGCTTTCCTTTTTTTGGCCAGCGTTCAAACACTCGCCCATGCCGGAAAGACTGCGGGCCACCTGGCTCTTTTGTTTCATATCCCCCATCTTGATCCCCTTTGTTTTCTCATCCTGACTTCTGTCATTTTCGCAATAGTCGTTGGGGTGGGCAACCTACTGACAATCATTAGGTTTGTTAGGTCCTTAAATGGCGGATATTTTCTCCGATCTACACGTAATTTGGTGGACATGTCTATCATGACAGTACACATGAAACCGTCTCAAGGACCCATGCCCGAAATTGAACAAGAAGTCGGTCATTTTGGTTTGTAGCAGCCATTTTGGTCTCCAGTGAGCTCCAATCAGAAGCAGAAATCCTAGACAGTTGTGCAATGCTGAATTGCCACTCTTTTTGTTTGCACGTTCAGATGTGGGCGGAGCTTGGAGTCAAGGTTTAATGAGCATTTTGAGGATTCGCCATGAAAAAGGCTGCGCAAGGGCCCATTCATTGCTGCTCGCAGTTTTAATTATTGCAGTGGCTGTAGTTAACAGTGGTAAAAAAAACAACCCCCTTCATGTAGCTAAAGAATAAAACGTAACAACATCACTTTACACTAAGCGTACTCTTGGCAAGTAGCTTAAAAATGATGTTTATAATGTTGTAAAACATTAATAACCGTTATAAATGGCTTTATACCGTTTCCAACAGCAGGTCTTGGCTCACTTTGACATATTATTACTCTTTCTCCCTGTTCTTTTTCTGCCTTACTGAAATTGGCCTTTTTTTTTTTTATAAGTGGGAGGACTCTCTTATGCAAATGAGCCACTGCTCAAACAGCCATCTCTACTGTGGGGTCAATGCCGGGTTCGGCTTTCGTTACCATGACAAATAGGGGCGGAGATACTGGCTGACGACAAAAATGTGTGGGACAGTAAAAGCATGGGTTTGATTTTCACTCGCGGATCTATCTATCTATCTATCTATCTATCTATCTATCTATCTATCTATCTATCTATCTATCTATCTATCTATCTATCTATCTATCTATCTATCTATCTATCTATCTATCTATCTATCTATCTATCTATCTATCTATCTATCTAGTATAGCTGTTCATTATGATACAGTGCATTGCATGGACAGTATGTTTGATACGGGCCTTGTAATGGACATGTCTTGTGTACCTAATAAAATGGCTGGTGTTCCAGACACAATGATGCAATCGGTGGTTTAGTTAAACTATTACATCTCTGCGAAGTCTGGGATTTTTCTCCTTCCGTTTGTCAGCTGCCAAATAGGCTCCGCGCTGACCTTTGCAGCACATTGCATCACATGGCAGATTTTTTTCTTTTCTTGAAAAAAAAAGAAGAATGAATGAATTCTCCAGAGATGTGCAGCACACTTTTGAATCCTCCACCTTCCTGGTAACTTTTAGATTTCTCCACGAGAGACACGAGCAGTCCAAGCAGGACCTAAAGGGCCTGGAAGAGACGGTGGTAAGTCGCTCTACCCGTATGACTTCTGATGTTGCGGATTGGCCCTGCAAGCTGCTAATTGCGCTTCACTCCTGCTCCTGTTGGAGGCCCGCGAGCTGCACAGCCTCCACAACCTGCGCAGGTTTTTTGTCCAAGACCTCACCACTCGCGTGAGAAAGGTAAGCCGCACAAATCATATTTGGCTAAGTGTATTGCTCATGTTGTACTGAGAAGCGTTCCTGTGACACAGTAACTTCAATGTACTGTTTTATGGTTACGAAAAGCAACAACACAAAAAGCCAAATAAAAAGCCAAATACACTTGTAGAGTTAATCTTTTACAGGTCAGACGCTTTCATGTGTCACTTTCCTGTTCTATGGCGAACGAAAGCGTGATGGAAGGGTGGGAGAAAAGGTGGAAGCTTGGAGGGGAGGGAGGAAGGATGGATGGAAGGCGGGAATCAAGTATGTATGGAAGGAAGGAATGAAGGTGACGAGGATGCATGAAGGGAGGGAAGGATAAAGGAATGGAGAATGAAAGGATGGAAGGAACAATGGAAGGATTTGAGGTAGGAGGGATTATGGAAGGATGGATGATGAAAGAATAAAGGGAGGAAGGTAAGATGGAAAGAAAAACAAGGATGGTATGGAGAGAAGCAAGGTAGCAAGGAGGGAAGGAAGGACAAAGGCACAAACAAAGGATGGAAAGATGAAAGAATCAAGGCAGGATGGAAGGAAGGACAAAGGAATGAAGGGAAAAAGGAGGAAGGAAGGATTTAGGGAGGCTGACGGAAGGAAGGGTGGATGAAGGAAAGAAGGAGGTAAGGTAGAATGGATGGAAAGAAGGATGTAATAAAGGAAGAAAGACAGAAAGGTTGAAAGAAAGAAGGAATGATGAAGGAAGAAAGGCAGAAAGGTTTCAGGAACATGGGAAGGTAGGAAGGAAGGAAGGAAGGAAGGAAGGAAGGAAGGAAGGAAGGAAGGAAGGAGCGAGCTCACCACCACTTTCAGGATCCTCACCCTGTCAACACACACACAAATTTACATCTGGACTTGAAAACATCATTGTAAACCTTCGAATCCCTTGCATAAAACCCTAAATCTGTCTTGAAACCCTATTTTGAAACCCGAACCCTGGTTCAAAACCCCAATTAAACTATGTTTAATAAATGTATTTGTAATAAATATGAGTAAATGTATTCAAATGAAACAATTGTATAGTATCTACCTGGCCCGGCATGCATTTAAAGCCACATGTTGCTGTTTTGCCAGAGTGCAGATATGGAGCGTGACGGCAGCGGCGGATACATCACCCAGAAGCAAAAAATTTCCTTTCTGGAGAACAATCTTGACCAGCTGACAAAGGTCCACAAGCAGGTGATCCCAACCGCCACATATCCAGCAACATTTCAAGGCGAAAGAGACAAAATCACAAAGTCACGAGCTGTCCTCTGCGCTGTTAAAAATGAGAACATATTGTATTGTTTGTATTGCTCTGAAGCTTTGGAAAAGCTCCTTTGGAAAGCAAGAAAAAAAAAAAACAACAGGCAAATAAATTCAAAAGTAAGCACAATGCGCCGCATGCGTTGTTGTCGTTCTCCTTTGGGTGCAAGCGCCTCTCAGGATCATCAATCAGCCGAGCGCGGGGACTTCACTTGAGCGTCTCCTTGGGAAAATAAATAAATAATAAATTCATTTAAAAAAAAAAAGAGCAGCGGCAAGCGTTGGAGCAGCAAGGTGCCTTCAGGGAAACCAAGCGACAATGCGGAAAATAGATTATTAGATTTTAGTGAACGCACATTAATTCATCCTCATGCACACAAACTGTTTTTCTTCCGTAGGAATTAATGGAAAGAATCTGTTGCATGGTCAGACTTCAGTCAACTTTGCTGAAGGTCAATATCAATCGTCCATCCAGCCATTTTCTAGAGCGCTTATCCTCATTAGGGTCGCGGGTCAACTGCTGTCAATCTCGTCCATCCATCCATCCATTTTCTGAGCCGCTTCTCCACACGCGGGTCGCGGGCGTGCTGGAGCCTATCCCAGCTGTCATCGGGCAGGAGGCGGGGTACACCCTGAACTGGTTGCCAGCCAATCGCAGGGCACATACAAACAAACAACCATTTGCGCTCACAGTCACACTGACACCTACGGGCGATTTAGAGTCTCCAATTAATGCATGTTTTTGGGATGTGGGAGGAAACCGGAGTGCCCGGAGAAAACCCACGCAGGCACGGGGAGAACATGCAAACTCCACACAGGCGGGGCCGGGGATTGAACCCGGGTCCTCAGAACTGTGAGGCTGACGCTCTAACCAGTCGCCCACCATGCCGCCGCTGTCAATCCCAGCAGACTTTTAGTGAGACTACTTTAACTTTGACCTCCCTTGTTGAGACTATTTCTTCTTTTCAAAAAAAAAAAAAGATTTATTTTTTTTCCCCCTGAAAGTGTTGGTCAAATTCCCATTTGTACGACTTCCGCTGTGTCCGACGCAAACAAATGTAGTGGACCTCCACCCAGAGTTGTTGTTAATGACTGCTGCAGTGATCTAATCCTACTGTGGCTTGCCTCCTGCTGATGCTGGAGGAATTGAGCACAAACTCACTGGTCATAAATCAACAAACTCCAGGACGAAGCACGGCGGTCTCTGCACTGCAGTTGCACCAAAGCTGCAAATGAGCTTCACACTAGTATCCAGACCCGCAACACAGCACACATGTACTGCATGGTGGTTCAATACTGTATGAAAATACATATATTTATATACCGGAACTATTTTCTCTTTCAACTAATAAATCACACAGACAGCAAATACATCAACCTTTTTTTCTACCATGGTCCATGCACATGCACAACAGTATTTCCTGTAAAAATCTTCTAAACAAATTGAAAAAAGAGAGAGCAATTACTGTAATCCATGAGGATTTTACGAGGTGGTTTTGTTGTTTGTGTGTCGTAGTTGGTCCGCGACAATGCAGACCTCCGCTGCGAGCTCCCGAAGCTGGAGAAGCGTCTTCGGTCCACCGCCGAGCGAGTCAAGGCGCTGGAGGGCGCCCTGAAGGAGGCCAAAGAAGGCGCCATGAAGGACCGACAGCGGTACCAGCAGGAACTGGAGCGCATCAAGGACGTCATGATGAGGGCCAGGAATCCCTTCCGACGTCCTCACGCCGCACATATAGGTACAGTACATCGCCGCTTTGCATTTCAGGATGTGAACGGGTTTCGTCCACACACTCGGAGCTACATTATAGGAAGATGTCAAGGCACACACACAAGTTAAAACAAAAATAAAAATGGATGCAAAGAGCTTCATCTAAATGCTGTGTATGTTCAATAGAACCTAAGTGAGGAAATGTCATTATTAACTTTTCACATGAGACGCCTGCAGTCTGCGTTTCATCACCTTCACAACGGATAATTGCTCTCGAATTGCACCGTGAGAAAGCCCCACGTGTTCCTGCTGCGATCGTGTGCGCGTGTGCGTGTCGCGCTCTGATCCTGGTTATTCCGTCTCGCATGAACTTGTATTAATCCAACTTCTTGTTATGAATTTCAATAAGATTTGCGAGGGAAGAACTCTAAATTTCTTTTTTTTTTTTTTTTTCATACCGCTCAGGGATGGACTCCAGTGTTGTTGTTTATTTGAAGATGCTATCCATCACCGTATTTTACTTCTGACAAAGCACCAACGGTCTGACAATGTGACAAACAATGAACAAAAATAATTTTTGAATCCTGTTGATTTTAAACTCGGAGACATCACGTTTAAGACAACTGTAGGCACAATTGTGAATACATTTTTTTAAAAGTTGACTATTCTTTTTGCATAGCTATTGTATTTCCTCAAATACAAGGGCTTTACAACGGTACTGTGTTCCCCCACTATTTTGCATTTTTCCGATTTTTAAAACTACCGTTTTTACAATATACTTACTTGCTGTAATGCCCTCACATGTGGGAAAGGAGAGCCGCAGTCGCCGGTGCACTTTTCAGCAGCTTTTCAGAACAGTTAACACATAAACACAACGAGCTCATTCACGCAGTAGCTGCTGTCGACCGCAGCTTTCGCCCAGACACTCACGCGCAGACTCGCCGTCGTCACACGCCACCCTGTTAGGCCCCGCCTTTTAAAGGCACATATCTAACACATAGACACTGCGATACGTACAGTATTTTCTATACATTTTATGTCTAGAATTTTTTTCATGTTCAAAAATGTGTACAATGTGTTTAAATAAGTTTGAGTTTGTTGTAATTAATTTTAAATGTGTTTCAAGTGTAAGGGTCAAACTGAAAAACACCTATTGCAGGTGCGTCTGGAATGTATCCTCCTTGTCAAAAATAGGGGTTTAGTATACTACTTTCCTATTAAGACGGGGTTTTGGCAGCATCTTAAATTATTTTAGAAAGAGTTAAAAAAAAAAACACAATAGGTTAATTCATGTATAGTTAACTGCAAATATGTGGGAGATTATTTATTTGAGGTGAGATGTAGGTTTGGTTCAAGCCAGCCCCAAAAATGACAAATATAGCTCCCTAGTTGTTTTGGACTGGTTCACCACTGCAGTCCTTGGAGGGGCGTAAACAACTGCCCCTATGAGAGGAAAATGGGCCCCAGGCTGCACCCCCCTCCCCCCCATCCACCCCCCGCCACTAAAACCTAGAACCGCCACTGGTGTGTTTCTTAGATTAATGGTGATTGTGTTTTTTTTTAAGACTTTACATGAGAACATTTCTCATCTTTAACAGCTAAGCCTGTGCGTCCTGGCCACGCCTCACCCACGCACACCCTCTTCACCCGAGGCCTCAGCGAGCACCCTGTTTCAGTGAGTGACGATTCACCCCGCGCTGGCCCGCCAGCTCCACAAGCTGCCACTCCAGCACCGGAGAGCGGTCGCACTGCCCCCGAAACCAACCAGAACCGACCCGCTGGATGCTTGGACCACCAAAACAATGCTCAGAACATGTGAGTCGCTCATGGCGAGCATGTTGTGTTTAGTAGGGGTGTAACGGTGCATGTGATTTCGGTGTGGAAATTTGAAAGTTCCCACTCGGAAGGTATTAGGTGAGGGACTGGAGGTGTAACTGCCTCACGCTCAGCCTCTGGCTAGTGGATTTGGGAAGTACGTCAAAATTGTTCACTCATTTGAAAGGGCACCACACGAACGTGAAAATCAGTGCAACATGGTGCTAAAGTAACTTCCAGCAGCCTCTAAAAAGCCTATCACAGGCTCTTCAAATGGAGCCAAAGCAATAACAAATGTTTAATAGCAGAATATTTCACACTGTTGAAACTGTTACAGTTGAACTTGAACTTGAACATGAACTGCATTCATTCATTTCCTCATAAGAAAACAAACCAGATGTTGCACAAAGATTTAAGATGTTGCAATGCATCCAGAAAGCGCTTTACCCTTTCATATTTTATGTTACAGCCTTATCCAAATATGGATGGAATTCACCCCAAAATGACAAAGTGAACACATTTATTTATGAATGTATAGATTATTTCCAATGTATTAAAAATAAAAACGTAAAAAACGAAGCAATCACATGCACAGACGCTCCCCTTCCAGCCGGCTGGAACTTGAGAGGTGCTGGCAAGAGCAACGGGCAAAACCGCCCAAAGCTACGGTAGGTGTGCCAATCTTGTGGCGTGAGCTTCAAAAACAAAGCTGCATCAAAATAATATTGAGCAAAGCCTCTGAATACTTATGCACATGATTTCCTAGTTTTTATTTTACGAATTAATTGACTCCATTTTGAAATAATATAACAAATTCGAAAAAGTAAAGTGCTGTGAATGCTTTATGGATGCACGGTATCTATTAGTATATATTTATTTTATTGTATTTGTTATTTTGTTTATTTGAGAATTTACTACTTGCAGTTGGCAGTTTCATTTTGAATGTCATTAAATGTGTTCCTGTTTACACAAAAGCGCAGCAGTTTTAAGTTTTTGCATTCTCGTCCCTGACTGTGCAGAATGTGAAGCGTGATTTTTGGCCTCCCGTTGCACCCCTGGTATCTTTTGCTCTGCCGATTCACAAATCAAAACCTAAGACGTTCTGATTGCTTATTTGAGCCTCTCTCCCCGTTGTTTGTAGGCCTCTGCCGAGTCAAGCCGACACCGCCGAGATGCTCGATTCAGAAAACGGTGAGCTCCAGCCTCACAGAGCCTGCTATGATAATGAGATGTGTCACCATATCTGTCGGCGGGGTTAAGGAGTCTCGCTCACTAAGTTCTTCTCTGCAACCTTGCTTCCTTTTTTCTTTCTTTTTCCCCGCCGCCATAGTGAATAACGTCTATACTTTAGCGTGGTGCATGCGTGCCACCCAGACACCTTCCATGGATGACGTACATGATATGAGGCTGGTAAATGGCCTCTGGAGGAGACAGATAAGGCCGCCTGTGTCAGTCCATGTCAGCCTCTGAGCAAATGATGGCGGTTGCTCGGTAACAGTAACAACAGAAGCAAAGCTGGAACGCTGCAACTGGATTTTGCGTCTCCTGTGTAGCAAGACTAAGAAACAGCTCTCAGTGTGAGGCAGTGCAGTCCTACACTAATGCATAGTACATCCTCAATAATAAACATAAGAGTTGAACGCCCCAAAGGTGGTACACAGTAATCCCCCATAGCGAGAATCCACAACAAATTGATGTCCCCATGTTCAAACTGTAAATATACCACAAAATATGATCCCAAAATAGTTTAATATCACTTTAAGATCATCTTAAAACATTGCCTTTAAAAATAAATGGATTACAAAGAATTTGATTTCAAAGCTAAGACTCTCCTAACTTCTACTAACAACCCAGGTAAAACTTAGCTCTTGCCCGACTTACAAAGTTTGTCTCTCACTTGAGATCACGTCAACGTACTTCCTTGAGACCAACTACTATATTAGATAGGGCTTTGGCACCATCTTGTGGTTCCCCCCCCCCCCCCAAAATATTATGGGTACATTTTCAAATAGCGAACCGAAAACGGAAGCACCGCGGGGATTACTGCAGTTCGGATTTCAACGCAAATTTTGGAGGGGAGGAATCATCAATAAGAGCAGTAAAAACTGTGCATGTGGTGTACCTCCAGTGCTCTTTGGGTGCATTTCAGGAAGCGAGGTTTCCTGGTGGGTTTTAGAACTTCATTATCTGCCATATAGTTTCCCTACAAATGAGAAAAGCCTGGATGGTGTAACAATCTGGACACCCATGAGGTTTCCTGACAATAGCCAAGTCGTTACATTTGTGCAAAGTGCCACGAAATTTACGACGGCTCCGGACATGAATAACAATGAGCCAAAGTCTATTACTGTCCACTGATCGGGCACAACATTAGGTACACCTGCACAATGTAATAATATTGCAGTCACCTTATTTAGCTATATGAGAGGGTCAAAATAAGTTTTATCTTGCCAAAAAAAAAGCATTACTATCTTTGAAAAGGCTAAATGGGATGTGATTGGATTGTGCTCGTCTACCTAATGAATTGTCCAGTAAGTGTGCTTTTTCTTTTCGAGTCTATGAGAAGCTAAAATGGTGACGATTCTCCCTCGTGAGTAGTTCAGGGACACAAGAGGAGGCAGACAGAGTTGCTACGTTTCATCCAAGCACCCAGTTAGGCACCCGGAATTGTTCTCCGCTGACTGCAGCCATAATTTCTTGGGAGTGCTTTTTTTGTTTGTTTGTTTTTTACCCAGAACAGCAGGTGTTTAGTTAATAAAAAGTAATATTATGTAAAGTAGATTATGTGGTGGTTGTGATCTCAGCAGGAAAATGCCATTGTGATCAGTAGCCTTTAAAAGTTAGGATGATTGTGTAAACTGGGCTCTATTAGAAAAGCAATAAGGGGCTTCTTCTTTCACATTATGTAATATGAATGAATAAAAAAGGAGCATGACATTAGCTGGGCGCTAACTGCCCCCTCCAGTAAAACAATTCTGCCTAAACGGGTCCACAAAGTGATGATCGCACATACAGTATGTTGTCTATCAGTGCTTTATTCATTTATGGTCACCATCCTGGTCACACACTGCTGTGGGGTGGCCCTCCACTCTTCAACCAGTCACTTTAACACAAACATCACGGCCAAGTTGATCCCACGAGTGTCCAGTGCAAGAGCCTCAGCAGTGTAAGGAAGAACCGTCCACAGTTACGAAAGCCTGATGCATTGCGCTGGTCACACACTGCTTTGGATGGCATTCCACATCTCAATCCTGAGTCTTTAGTCAATGTGGTTGTGTCACTCACTACTGCACAAATGACATGTTCAAGCTTATCCCACACGTTTTCATGGAAAGAGCCTTAATTTTTTTTAGAAAGAAGCATGCACACCCACAATAGCCTGGCACCTCATGCTGGTCACACACTGCTGTGGGGTGATCTTCCGTTCTTTCACCAGATGTCGCAGCAAGTCAGCCACTGGGGTTGATTTGCTCTGTGTAACACGAGGACAAGAATCATACAGAGTCGCAAAAGCCTGACGCCTCTTGTTTTGCTAGTCACACACTGTTGTGGAGTGGCCTTCCACTCTTCAGCCAGATGACAAATAGCAAGTCAGCTTTTGTGGTTGTGCTAGTCTACCATAAGTCGGCACGAGTCAACCACTTTCATTGTTTTGGTCACAGTAGCACTTAAGGAATAAATAAGAAGAATCATACACCTACGCAACAGCCCGATACCTCATGCTGCTCACACACTATGGTGGGATGACATGTACTCCTCAGCCAGGTTGTTATTGGCATGAGCAGTCGACCCAAGTCGATCTCCGCTATTTTCAGTTAGGATGAGGTCTGGCCACTCAATTCTTTCTACTCCCAGAGGTCTCTCTGCTAAACACGACACTGTGGGGGTGAATGTTGTCATTTTAGTAGATGGGAGTGAAGACCAAACATTTAGTAACTTTTTGTTTTATCTTGTACATTCCAAACTGTTCAGGGCCTAACACAGATGTGTTGCAGTCCCTTGTGTATGCTCTGTAATTCACTCATTCAAGTGTATTGAAAGAGTCCAAAATTCAAGTAAACTGAATTTCCCCAAGGGATTGTCTAAGGATAACATTGCCAATGTAGTTGATGTTAAATGCATGTGCCACTGCTGCTCACTGTGCACGAGCCTGCGTCATCCCCTCACACGCCTCTTTGTATCCACAGGAAACACCAAAGACATTAATGACAACAGGTAAGACCAAGCACCCAGTCTTAAAGATGACATCATACCGTATTGGAAATTATTTTTTCATTTGCTGAAACTTCTGATGCCTTAATTAAATCTATTTCCAACTCACTCAAAGTATTTGCTCTTGTTAAAAGCAAGACATCATCATCAAGACTAGTCAACTGTAGCGAATCTAAATTAAGCTAGGCTAAACAAGGTAAGACATGAAAAGATGACAAACTCAATTTAACCAAGATAAGATAATGTCAAACAAAACATAAACTAGATTGCTCAAGCAACTCAAAGCAATTTCCTTAATTAGCTAAATAACTAGCACCTAGATAGATATAGGTTGGACTCATAGCTAAGATAGGCTGAGTTTAACCAAAGAAAAACATGCCAAGTTAACCCAAAAATTAAAACCAAGAAAAGAAAAACTAAACTTAAACAAGACAAGACAAACCAAGCTAAGTTAAGCTAAACTAACATAGGCCAACCAAGACACAAAAAGACAAGACACACTTGACCAAACAAAGTTAAGAGAAAGATTAAACTAAAGTAAAATCAAGACAAACTGAGCTAAGCTAAGCTGAGCAATGCTAAGCAAACCTACAGACAAGTCATGAAAGGACAATACAAATAAACCAAGCTAAGCTAACATAAAACGATAGATAGATAGATAGATAGATAGATAGATAGATAGATAGATAGATAGATAGATAGATAGATAGATAGATAGATAGATAGATAGATAGATAGGCTGATTGATTGATTGATTGATTGATTGATTGATTGATTGATTGATTGATCATGCTCATTTACCCAGCATGCAGCTTGTGTTTTACCATCACTGGTAAAACACAAGCAGATCCGCTTCACTCACTCGCTTCACTTTTCAGCTCTATCACTTGATGATGATGATGATGGTGATGATGATGATGATGATGATGAGGATGATGGTGGTGATTATGATGATGATGATGATGATGATTGTGTTATTCGTGGGCCAGCATGTGTATGAACGACAACGGCGTGTCTACCAGCGACGTCTGTGACAATCGGGACCCGAGCAAACTCGACAGCTTGCACTCGAGAGGCCACCGCCAGCTCATAGAAAAGCTAGCAGGTAAGAAAGCTTCAGCTCTCCAGTAACGTCTTTAGGATTTATTTGGCCGAGATGTACAACTCACATCGTCAATCAGCTTCGCCCTGCAGAATCCATTAGCACATCTATTCCCTTGAGTGCCTGAAACAATGCTGTGTTTGTGTTCTTCATGCTGCATTGCATTACCACCAGTCATTTGCAGTACATGCTTACAAGCATGCAAATAACAACAAATGCTTCTTATTACCGACCCGCCAATGGAGGAGGCTTTGTTTTATGTAAGTGCCATCGAGTGTGTTGCTTCACTATATCACGTGGACAAGTTGTTTCACTTTATTGCATTCTGGAGTCGGTTGCATGTAAACAAAATATTCATGATCATGTTTGTAATCCAGATCCAGAGCCGGATACAGAATTTGAGTAAACATCACCTGATCTGGAACCACATTTGTTTTTTGTTTTTGTTGTTTTGTTTATCATCTGGCTCCAGAAATCGTTATTGAACTATACGGTGCTCCACATGAATGAGTCCACCCCGACAGATTGATTCGAAAATAACATGGGATAGCAACATTTCATGAGTTTGGGGCAGACGTTTGCTGGAGATGTTAGTCCTTGGACTAACATTTTTCTGCTGCATTTGACACTGTGCGAAGACCGCACGTGTTCCCCTCGGAGCGCTATGTACACATTCCAACCACACATCCACATTTTCCCGGCGAAAGCAAATGACGGCTTGACACGTTCCCTCTGGCAAAGTGAACTCACTTAGTGCCGTCTCTTCTTCTCTGCCATCTGTCTTTTGCTTCGCTGTGATGTCTCTCACGGATTCTCTTTTCCCTTTTCTCACTCTCTCTCTCTAAATCTGTATGCAGCTGATCAGCCGTCTTTGTAGCTTCGTCCTCACCTGCTGTAACACGCCTCCATCTTCTTCCTGCTATTCTGTTATGTCCAAGGACTGCGTGTGATGGAAATGTGCATTGCCAGAGGTCACCACTAGCTGGTGCTGTTTGTCATAAACTACTATTAATGTTATTTTTTTTCCTTTTTTATCATTACCATATTTCCTCAAATAGTGTCCCTTACTCTAATACTCTAATCCATGCCGTAATTATTTGCAGTGTAGGTTGTTCCACTTCCTCAAATAGAAGAACTTCCTTTTCCGCTGTTTTTTTCACAAAGACGTTCAAAAGTTAACTATTGAGTCCGTTTTTAACTCTGTTGGTCACATAAACAGCAGCACTTACCGAAGCACATAAACAGTCTCGCAGTTGGATTCAAATGTGGAGTTCTACCGGGTGTTGTAAATTCCTCGCGCGTTATTAACGATGTTGTTTTAACGTTAACTGTCTTACGTTTTGTGGAGAGAGCGCTTAATGTTCCGGTAGACTCTGATGTGCGGTCGCTCCACAATGTTGTCTGTGTCCATTTTTAGCCACCTTATTAGTGCTGCTTTGTCTGACTCAGCTGTTGTTGTTTCTTTATGTGGCGACAGTGTCTTTAGTGGCGATTAGCAATGCAGTGGATACCAACTTGTGGTCCCTCCACAATGTTGTGTGCGTTTGTTTATGTTCAGGGTAGCTATGCAACGTATTCTTTTTGGCCCACCTGTTGCTGTTTTTGCTTGTTCATAATGCAGAGACAGGCACTTTGCCATGAATGTCGGTCCAGTCGACTCTGACTTGTGGTAACGCCACAATGTTGTGTCGGTCCATGTTTATGTTCTGGGAAGCTAGGTGACTTGATAGTTCTGCACAGTCTGCCTTATTTCTTGCTATTTTGTTATGTGGAGATAATATTTGTAGTTATTACGACTTGTCGTTGCTCCACAATGTTGTGTTCCGGGGAGCTACGCAACTTCGTTTGTCCCAGTCTGCCTCATTTCTTGCCATTTTTCCATAACAATCATTTTTATTTTGTATTAAACGCCCAATTTCACTTGACAATAGAGGCCTCACCCAATCCCAGCCACTGTATGAGGAAATATGGTATTACTATAGGGATATTTTTTTGACAACAGACTGTGTTGTTCTGTTCTGTACTGTATGCCCCCCACACCCCACCAACCCCTTTGCAGCCAAATCTGTACTGAAATAAAAATATATAAAAAGAGTATTTTTAAACATATACAAAACGATAAAAATATATGAGAATATAGTAGTTTCTTTTCCACTGCTGGACCATGCCATTCTGGTTACTCAGACAGGAGTGAATTATGCATCTGTTAGGTCTATTTTTAGCCTTGGATGAATGCATGTTTTAGAGTGTAGTTCCGGCAGAGTGTGTGCTAATGTGTGTGCCTGTGTGTATGTATGTGTGTGCGCACATTGGTGTTTATAGTACCTTGTCAGGAGGATCAATGAATATATACATACGCTGTATGTAATATATCAAATAGGATCAGGGTTATTCCCAAATGAGGATTTTGAAATGCTGGCAGGTTCACAACGCTCACCTCCGCCAACATAATGTTCTCATACCTTTTTGGTTTTACACAAACTGATGATATTCTTTCAATTTTTCCAAAAGATCATGACTTTGCACACACACACATATATATGTATATATACATATATCTTTCATGAAATATGAATAGATTTGTCGCATGTTTGGAATAACCTAAAATCTGAGGGAAATTATAATTTATGTTAAATCAAGTAATCAGAAGCAGTAGTTATTGCCACATAATCACATATTTATGTGGTGATTTAAATCCATCCATCCATCCATTTTCCATCCGGAGTGCCCGGAGAAAAGCCACGCAGGCACGGGGAGAACATGCAAACTCCACACAGGCGGGGGCGGGGATTGAACCCGTGTCATCAGAACTGTGAGGCAGACGCTCTAACCAGTCTCCCACCGTGCCGCCGTGATTTAAATCACCCTGATAAAAAATCCCTCAGATTTTATTGCAGCCGTAAAAATTTGAAACCACTCCTGAAAAATGACAACAATTGAGTTAGCCCACTCTAGTTCTCAGTGTCGCAATTATTAGAGTTGTATAAGTTGAATGGCGTCTGTCAGGGTTTAAAAGTGATGCTATGATGCAAAAGCACGGGGTAAAAGATGTGAAGCAACTATTTTTAAGTATATGATCGGTACTTCCAGTTTGAGAGACAATGTATTATCTCTATTTATTTTGCTACTTTTTATTTATGAGCGGCTGTTTAATGTGCAACATTTGTTTTCATTGGCTTAGTGTTACTCTTTTGCAAAATACTAAAAGTTATCCCGTCGAAAATATATTTTTCAATTGTTATTATTATGGTTAGTTAGGCTGATGATGACGCTGAGGTTACACGTGCACACTCGTACATATGACCTCATCCAACAGTCTGTTGACTTCGGACCTCAAATCCAAGTTCAGTGCACCCTGGATGAGTCACGTTACGTGTGATTGATGATTTGATTGATTACTGTCGTCCGTCACGCGTCCTGATTAACAAGTCAGGAAGTGAGGGTTGTGTGCGCCTGTGTGTGTGAAACAGGTGCGCTTGTGAATACTTAGCAAGCTGTCTTTCTCTTTTAACTTTTTAAACAAGACTAGTGAGGCTTAACATATGCATGAGGCACTTTATTGTTATTATTCTGATGTGTCTGTGACTCGTTTTCTCACTTTGTTCCTGTGTCCCCAATTTCGCACCTTTTATTTTACAGTATTTCTACTGTATGTAGTTAGTTGTGTTTATTAATTGCATTTGTTTAACTTTTACTTTATTTTTTCATAGTTTTTTTCAATTGGTTTTAGTTTTAAGTGATTAAGTTTTAATCCCATTTAATTTTTTCATGTGGCTTGATTTTTCATTTTATTTTCTATGCATTTGTTTTGCTTATTTTATTCAGATTTCTTTTAATTCTGTTTTAATTTGTTTGCAGCAATTTAGTTGAATGTTATTTTCATTTCATTTATTTAGTTTATTTTAGCTTCTTTTATTTTTATTTAATTTTATCTAAATTTTACTTATTTTTTTTTATTTGTTTCATATTTATTTTACTTATTTTATTTTATTTGTGATTTTTAATTGATTTTAGTTTTTAAAAGCCTGCAGTGATTCCATTGGAATTTTATTTTATCGTTATTTCCTTAGTTGCTTTTTTCATTTTTACTTATTTGGTTTACTTAATACTGTGATTGCTTTGGAATTTCATTACATTTTGATGTATGACGTCAGCAGGCACCTTAAGCTTGTGGTTAGCACAGCCGTCTCACAGTTCTGAGGTTGGGGGTTTGAATCCGGGCTGCGGACTTCCGGTTTCCTCCCACATCTCAAAAACATGCTTGTTAGGTTCATTGAAGACTCTAAATTGTCCTTACGTGTAAATGTGAGTGTGAATTTGTTGTCAGTACGTGCCCTGCGATTGGCTGTCGACCAGTTCAGGGTGTACCCTGCCTCTCGCTTGAAGTCAGATGGATGGATGTTTTAGTTAATTATTGGATTATTATATTTTGTAATTTCAGTTCATGTAGTTTTCAGTGCCCCAGTGTGAACTCAAGCAAACTTTGGTTAATCAATTGCAATATGTTGACACAACCTATAGAAACCACAAGTTGAATGGGAATAACCTCTCATCAATAATAAAAAAATAAATAAATAGCAAAACAAGTGTCCTGACATGCACTGTGATTGTAAACTGTGCAGTGTGCAAAATGACATCGATTTGTTTTTAGTCTTCTTGCTCTGTTTATCTATATGAAAATATCGCGTAACTGAGATGTTCTACCGTAGCGTTAAATATGCAGAAATAGAAGAATGACAAGAATGTTGGGGAAGTACAAACAAAACAAAAAAATGGTGACAAATTGTATGTTTGTATCATGGTGTATTGTTGCATTTATATCTCCCGTGTGATGTTGTGCATGCGGTGCTTTCCCTTTGTAGCAGAAGCTGACAAACACACTTGTCCTCCAATTCAATCTCCTTTCAATAAAAAAAAGGACTGAGAGTGTATAGAATGTGATTGTGCTCTGTTTGCCAGCCACAAGCCACACACTTGCAAAAAAACAAAAAAAACAATCGATAAGTAGAGCAAGCTAATAGATGCTGGGTGCTGCTGCTGGCTGTAATTAGCTGCTGATATACTCACACCCATGAATCAGTGGTGTTAATTACATAAAGATAAAATGTCAACACCTATACTATATGGAACTCATTGAATTACTTATTGTCCCAAAAAAATACCTCTTATCCCCAGAGTATCCCCATAAAATTATTATGATACGATACAGTCCCTTTTTTAAATTATTTTACGCGTTACATTTTATATATATATATATATATATATATAGTGTGTGTGTGTGTGTGTGTGTGTGTGTGTGTGTGTATTTAAAAATAATATTACTTTTTGGGTCTCTGACATTTGCATTAATAAATTTTAGCTTAAGAAAATGACCGACTTAAATTTAGATACATATTATATTTATATATATATATATATATATATATATATATATATATATATATATAGTTCTGATTTTAGCTTTGACATAAATTTGCAGATATATATTTTTATTATTTAAAATCTTTAGAAAAAAAGATTACATTACATTTCAGGTCTGGGAAATATGTTTTATCTAAAGTAAAGTAATGTATTATTACAATTATTAATTAATTAATTCGATAATTAATTAATCATCATCATCAGAACTTAAATATATATATATATAGTTTGACAAGAATTTGCTACAACATATTCAGTATAGATTTTATTTTTTAATGTATTTAAAAAGCATTAAATAATGTTAGCTCTAAAAAAAAAACTAAAAAAAACATACATATCTAACACAGACTTTTTTTTTATTATTAAAATTTTTGGAAATAATTTTAGCTCTGGCAAAATGACACATTTGCTATACGTATCATCATCAATCACTAAACAAACTAAATTTGATATTCAAGTTAACCATGCCAGAAGAACACCATCCTTCCGGTCTAATCTAATCGCATGCTAGCAGTACCTATGTGGGAGTAATAGTGGGAGGTCGGGCGTGTGTCTGAATGCGGAGCCCAGCCCTGGACCCAGAAGGGCAAAGTGCAAACTAGTAGCCGAGAAATCCACTTTGAATACGCTCCAGTCTGACACACTCCAGCAAAGCTCTCCGCAGGAGACGCCAGGTGAAAAGGTGTCGCCCACCCTGACGACCTTCCAGGATTAGAACTCGGTGAGCATATATGTAAAAATGATGATGTATTAATATAGACAACAAAACTGGTATGACGTCATGAAATAAATGATGAGCCCTCTGCTGCTTTCATCACTTTAAAAGCATTTTGTGAAACTGGAGATTGCCATTGAATTTGTGTTTTGGCACAATAAAATGTCACTAGCCCTAATTCAAAAGATTTTGGGGGGACTATTTCCATTGAATATGACAAGGTCCGTTTAGTTGAGGACATCATATTGAGCACGCTGACAGCTATTCAATTCTAATCTGATGTTTGTGCTGCATGATTTAATCTTCCATTGCCTGCAGAAGAAGCTCCCATTACAGTATCTTGGCTGCCACAAATGCTCATTTTTAGAGCTGTATCCAAAACAAAACACAAAACTTAAAAAAGTGTCTATTTCTGTATGTAACAATGCTCACTTTTGATTGACGCTGTCAAATATATTTTCATTTGTTTGCTTTGCTTACTTTAGGGTTATGTTTTGATGTTACTATTTTTATTGACTTTAGTTTGCAGTGATTTGATTTGAATGTAACTTTATTTGATTTATTTTTTTATTTCATTGTACTGTACCTGTTTTGACTTTATTTTATGACAAATAACTTTTGTTTATTATTAATCTTACTAATTATTAGTTATAGTTATAATTACTAGTAATTATTTATTTCACTTCAGTTTTTTTAACTAATTTTAGTTTTTCATAGTTTTAATTAGTTTGCAGTGATTCAGTTTGAATCTAAATGTTAAGTTTGTAATGTTTAGTTTGTTTTTATGTTTTTATTTTAAAAATTTGATTCATTTATTTTGCTTATCACATTTTATGTTTTTTTTTTTACCTAATTCATAATATTTATAAATGTATTACTTAATTTATAATAATTAAAAGCTAGGACATTATGACAAAGCGAGCTGCTCCTGCTATAATTAGCATCTTTTTTATTGAAGTATTTTATGGAATAAATGAAATATAACAAATAAATACATTTTCATTTTATTCCAAAGAACTTTTCCATAATATGTCCCCTTTAAAATACAGGAAAATCAATACTTTACCAGCAAAACTCATTTCCCAATATAAAGTGAATTGCAATCGTTTGAGTTCGGACGCATCCGCTTTAACGTGAGTTTAATATTATTTCGCTGAAACTTGAGTAACTGCTGATAACAGTCTTTATCTCTGCAAAAACAGCAGGGCTTACCTCAGTTCAACAACCCTTGACCTTTTTTATGTTAGGACACTGAATGGTCTCTATGTTGATAGTCACAGTCCCGACAATGACACATGTGCATACTGTAATTACTGTACTGTTTCGACTTTGACGTGAACAGAATGCACTGGTGAAGACCCCGGGCGTTAAGTCAGCATGGCGACCGGACAGCCAACTAACGCTATTGGCGTGAGGCACAGGAGCGTTTTAGCCCATACGCCGGATGGGATGGCCAGTCTTGGTATGATAGTACATGATAAGAATATATAGAAACATATCTAATAATCTTGATGAAATAACTTTTTTTAAATGTTGATTTATTTTTTTGCTGGTAGATAATAAGCAAATATGCTCTCCTGCAGCTGGTAGTGATTACAGTGCAAAAATGGAGGATGTGGCGCAGTGGCACAAACATGCGCAGGTAAACTCAAAACATCAGCCAACATGTTATATTGTACACAGTACGCGGTGTGTATTTGAAAATATGAATATGTGTATCCTGCAGAGGGTGAAGGTGAAGATCCTGCAGCAGGTCCAGGATCAGCTGAGTGATATTCTAGAAAAGGCGCTGACCGAGCCTGTCCATGCATCAGTCAATGGGAAGACGGCGAAAACTGGTTCATCCAGGTAATAATTTTTACATATTTACTACAAGCAATCTGTCTTTGTTTATCTCTCTATGCCAGTGACATGTAGTGACAGGTAGAACAATTCAATGCTCTACCACGAGGTGGCAAAAGGCACAATTATCCTGTTGCCATTCATCCATAGATTTTTGTTCAAATAAACAGGCCCAGATTTCACACTGAGCAATTAATTTTGAGATGAAATTGAGTGGAAATCATCATTATTTCAGGATACAGTGACCCCAGACAATTCGTGGGGGCCGAGTGGCCGAGCCCTGCCCACCCAAAATTTTTTGGAATTACCTCTCGATGCCACTTTGGCAAAGCACTTTTTTTCTATTAGACGGGGCTACGGCCCGAGTAAATGAAACTCCTCCCCTCAGTTCCAAAAAGTTGCTCGGCCCTAAGATGCAACCCCCAATGGCGCCAAAGCAATATATTTATATTAGACACAAAAACAGTGACTAGGTGAGTAATGGGGGATATGTAATGACTGGTTACCCCCAGAATCTGCTAATAAGCGTATTTACGAATGCAGAATCGCAAATACTGTATGTGGTGTTTGACTGTGTATAGTATTTCTGACATTTTTGTTTGGTGGTATGCTGTGAGATTTGTTTTGTAAAATACATGCCTGTGTTCAATGAAGGTCAGAAAACACTGTTCGAGACCTAAGCTAAGGTAATATCGCATGCATATTTCAAACATGTGAGTGTGTTTTTCATTTTACATCCCACAGGATGGACGACGGCAAAGTGTTTATGGACCGAGTGTCACTGCTGGAGTAAGTATGATTTTGCTGAAATATTTTTGCGTGTTTCTAATTTTACCATGAAGGTGAACTTCAGACATCGAAGCCCATCAACATTCCAATCATTGTGCTGTTCTTCTAATATTAATTTAGCGTTTATTAATACAGTGGAACCTTGACTTATAAGTACCCCAACTTTTCAATTTTTACAAGTTGTTGCTTTTGCGCTCACGCAGGCTAACCGGCCAATCTGCCTCCAGCTCCTGATGTCACTCACTAGGCCACACCCCTTAAAAGGTGCACATCCCACACATAAATACTCCAAGACATACAGTTATTACACTTGATAAAAACATTTTATTTAAGTAAATTGAGCTACTGTGTGAGCTTGGTCACCAAAGGAATTAAACTTGTGAGTCAACGAACCACTGTATTCAAACACAACTTGACAAAAAAAGTACTTTTAATTAATTACTGTAATAAATAGTTTTGTTTGAATTAAGTGTTGACTTCAATTATTATTGCACTTGCGGACTCATAAAATATCTAAACTCGTATTCTGACTGGCATGTGAAAATCGCTAAATGTTTTTCCGCCCTGGTCGCCAGTGAGCTGTTTGAGATCAGCCACATCAGGACCATCTACCACATGTTTGTAGCTGTGCTGCTCATCTTCTGTGTCAGCACGCTGGCTGTGGACTACATTGACCAGGGCAGGTACGTGACCGGAGAAAACACTGCCAAAGATTCCGTTTTTTTTCTCAAATTTGCTTTTATTTATTTTGTATTTTTTTTAACATGGTTCATTCAATTCATCTGAGAACAGTCTGCCATTCGGATTCTGTTTGCGGATTGAAGGTTTCGCTCGCCCACGGGCTTGTTCTATATAATCACCCCGATATTATTGATTGTGATGTGGGAAAATTGCTGAGAAAAAAAGATGGGAGATGACCTTGATGGATGAAAAATGCATCCTCTGGCCTGCTGCTATGAGGCGATATGTTTAAGCTCTTACTATTGGTGTCATTAAGGGCTCTTTTCGTATAGGAGTAAATTATGAAAACAAAAAACAGGCATGAAATAGAACACATGTATTTTAGATGTTCCTGTGCATGAAGTGTCCAGTGTCTGTCTTATTTTAGCTCGTTTTAGCAGAGCCTGAGACGTCATCTGAGCTTAATTTATTTGAGCTTGTTTTATTTCCGTTTCAATTCATTCACGTTATATTACTTTTCCTGCTTAAGCTAACATTACTAAGTTCTATTTAGTTTTGCTGGTTTATCTTATATTCACGTTTAGTCTGGACTCTTCTATTTAGTCTAGTGCAGTTTAGTTTTTTGTTAAGTTATCATGTGTTAGTTTTAACTTTATCTTAGCTTAGTTTGTTTTGGTTTAGCTTGGCTTATTTTAATTTTGGCTTAGCGCAGTTTGTCGTGCCTTTTTATCTAAGTGCCAGCTAACTAGCCATCTTGTCTTGTTGTGGTTAATCTATCTTAGTTCTGCCTGTCCAAGTTTAGCTTATCTTTATTGAACTTGGCTTCTTATTTTAGTCGAGTTTGGTTTGTATTATTTTGTCACCTTTTATCTTGGTTTATCTTAGCTTAATTTGCTTTAGTTTGTCTTGTCTTGCCTATCTGCTAGCTAGCAACCTAGGTATTAATCTGGTTTATGGTGAATTTATCTTTAACTTGTTTGTTTTTTTAGTTCTTAGTTTGCCAGTGTATTCTCGTCTATTTTAGCTTAGTTCGGTTTAGTTTGTTGTCTTTTTTGTGTCTTGTCTTGGTTTAGCTTAGCTTCACCGAAAGCCTTTTTTGTTCCCCAACGGCAGGTTGGTCCTGGAGTTTGATCTGCTCTTCTACGCCTTTGGTAAGCTGGGAACGGTCACCTGGGTGTGGGCGCTCATGTTCGTCTACGCCCTGCTGGTTCCCTACTACGCTCTGCTCTTTTGGGGCTCTTTGTACCATCGGTGCACCTCCAAGCCGGGGCTGTCTCTGGCCACAGCTCTGGTCCTGGCCACCCTCCAGATCTCTGTTCTTGGACTGTTGCCCGTCTACGCGGTGGTGCGGCACCAGCTGCCGCCGGCCTCCCGGTTCATCGTTATACTCGAGCAGGTCAGTGCGCAAATATTGGCTTGCCAGGAGTGATTAAGAGATGTGTCGTATGGAATTTTATGACACTGTTTTATGACCAAACTGCATTGTTGGCAAGTCAGCCTGACATAAGAGATCATTCAAAATGGTCAGATAGTGTTGGCAATATGCATCATATCTACTCATTTATGTTTTTGCTACACTTGCCACAATTGCCTTCCGATCATTAAAACGTTTTTGCCATGTACTTTGAGACTGCTGCTTTAACTTTATCATGATTATCCTCACTCCACGAGGCAAGATGTTGCATGGAGCTCCAGACTGAGATCAACTCATAGTTATTTTGTGTCTACCACTGAAATAATGGCCACAATAGTTGTCACTTTCTTACCAAGGCTTGTGCTGATGGTTTTGTAACACATTACAATCTTAATCCAGATATATTTGACAGAGCGTTAGTCTTGCCCACAGTTGTATGAGATCGGAAGGTATGAAATTGATTCCCAGACCACTTGCGTTTCATTGGAATAGTGGTAATCGGTGTACATGTATTGCACACAGATGTGAGCCACATGGCCACCAGGCACTTATTTTATTAAATGTGCAACTTTTTTTCTTGGGTGTTTTATGTGCACTTTGACTGATATTATGTCTATTACCACAATTAACAACCATGATGGCCGAAGACTGTTTATTTCTTTGTATGTGAGAAAATGTACAAATTCAGCAGGGGATCAAATAATTATTTCTCCCGCTCGATACTTTTC
Source organism: Phyllopteryx taeniolatus (assembly GCF_024500385.1). Lineage (NCBI taxonomy): Eukaryota > Metazoa > Chordata > Actinopteri > Syngnathiformes > Syngnathidae > Phyllopteryx > Phyllopteryx taeniolatus. Next base: position 24,635,965 of record NC_084510.1, read on the forward strand.
TTTTTTTCAGATTCGATTCCTGATGAAGAGCTACTCGTTCATGAGGGAATCTGCCCCCATCATTATGAAGAATGCACCAAAAGAAGGTACTGCTGGAAACGACAATACAAATACAAATGCAATACAATTACCCACACTGTAGTTAATAATCCAGTGGAAGCCCCAAAATTGTAAACACCCCAACAGTGGTACGGTTCAAAAGTTTCACGAAATTTGGAGTTCAAACCATCGTCACATGTTTTGCTTTTTTTCTGTCTCATGTGTAATGGTAACCTTAGAACAGTATATGGAACTTGCTATGTACAATACGAGCATTCAAATAATATTACCAAGGCTAACATATTTCCATTTCTTACATGCTATTTACAGCAATACTATAAAAGGCCACCAGGTGACATTATTTCTCTCCAAATTCCCTCTCCATTATATTTGTCAGGTTTTCTTAAAACCGTGAGTAGTTTTGCTTTATTTTAGCCTTATGATACATTGGTTGACAAAACGATACTTTAAACACTGCTTGTGCAGTTAATAAAGGTGTTATGATGTTTGAATGAATGTACATTACATGATTTCCCATGGGAGAAAACATAATCCATAATGCATAAGTTAATACGTAACAGATATAATCCATATTACTATTTGAAGTCAATTTGCATAAAAAAAAAAAAAAAAGGCACCGTATGTCTCTTAAATATCCCCAGCAACCGTAGCTGAAGAGAAAAATTGACTGAAACATAGCAAATTGTTTCACAAAAGACATTAAAGCCTTTGGGTGGGTAATTTCCCACCTATAAGTGATAACTGCTTGTGAGTTTCAACAACAAAAACAGCCAATTTGGGGAAATAGCTCCCATTGTGGTACCCTCAAGATTAAGAATTCACAAATGTCTGGAAAATGTTTTTTTTAGCAGCCTTTGATGATTTCATTCACTACTTTTCAGGGGAGAAAGTCCGCTTCCCGACATGTTCCAGTTACCTGTACTTCCTTTTCTGTCCTACTCTCATCTTCAGGGAGTCGTACCCAAGGTAAAGTGGCTGCTGTCTATTTTCACACATTCCCAATATTGAGAAAGCTGAAGTCAGAATTCCCATGAAAAAGATTTTTTGAGGAAGAAATCACCCCTTGGCAGCACAATGGAAAGGTGGTCAGTGGGGTACAGGCAGGTCCAATCCATCCATCGATTTTCGCCATCGCTTGTGGGTAGCTGCTGCCTATCCAAACTGTTTTTGTTTTCCTTTAAGAATTCAAGGAATTGATTTGTCATACCGACGCACATTTACACATGATACGGCACGAAATACGATAAGCGAAGTCCCAGATTAGCGCAATAAATCCAGAGACTTGCAAAATATAAATAAAATATGAAAATAGGATCAAATAAGATGCTGTTGGCTTGGGGCCCTGCCCCCTTAACTTTGAGACACTCAACAACACTAAAGACTAAAATTGTACTAAAATCATAAAGTGGTTGGGATGTGGTTGATGACAAGCTATAAGTAAAACAATTAGGGCACGTGTTGCCTCTGTTTAGAGTACTATTGTGTATTTTCTTCCAGGAACACACACATAAGATGGAAGTACGTTGCCGTCACTGGAACGATGGTGAGCTGCGTTCATTACCCAGCGTGCCCCCACCCCCATCCCCCCTCTACGCCCCCGCTTGAAATTGAATTGCCTCCATACTTCATTTGCAGATCTTGGGCTGCCTGTTTTATAGCTACTTCATCCTGGTGCGCCTCTGTGTGCCTGTTTTCACGTCGGCGAGCGAGCAGCCGTTTAGCAAACGAGCCATGGTCCTCGCTGTGTTCCACTCCATACTACCAGGTACTTCTTATCAGCACTGTAAACACACGCGCGCACGCAATTCCACATGGCTCCAGAAGCGAAACAGTCACAACTTCTCTATTATCTCTTATCAAAGTGAGTCAGTGAATGTTTAACTGTGCTTTTTATGCAAGTAGATCAGGTCAACAACACACTGAAAGGCTTATTACGAGAGTTAAAAATATCTCCTGATACGTTTACATTAGGACAGACAGTAGAGGGGCAGCATAGGGAATTGGTGGTTAACACTTCTGCTTCACAGTCCAGAAGTTCTGGTTTTGAATCTCCTGTATGGAGTTGGCTTGTTCTCCCCGTGTTTGTGTAGGTTTTTTTTTTTTTCACATATTGCGACTTCCTTTCACGTTTCAAAAATATGCATGGTCGGTTCATTGAAGACTCGAAATTGTCCATAGGTTTTGAATGGTTGTTGTAAGATGAAAGTATTATTTTCTGATTAAAACAAAAAAGACATGATCTCTTAAGATGTGTTTTGTCTAGAAAAAAAATCTTTAATCTTAATTTTACCAGATTAAAATTAAAAAAATTGGAGAGAAAAAAAGCCATACAAGATTAAAGTAGTATTTTTGAGAGTTTTTTTGGGTTTTTTTTTGGATGACATTATGATTTGAACCCCAACTTGCTAGAATACTGTTTAAACCATCAAGCCGTAGTTCTGCTAGTTATCACAACATACACGGGCAGCCCGCTATCCCGATTTCCGGGTTTGGTCACGTGATGTTCGCGAGGGCACTCGTGAGGTGGATTTTAGTCGACAGCAGAGCGCCATATTAGCCAACATGGCTGTCCCCTGGAATAGGTGAAAAGTGATGAGTTTATTCTTAATTTATATCCCACAAATGCAATATTAATCTGAACAAAATCGATTACTGGGGTAACAGACAACATATCCTTGCCCCCCAATTTTTTTTGCGTTCCGTTTTTTCCTTTAAACCATTTTATTTTATCCAATTAACAACATTTCTTTTAATGAGCATAGTATTTTTTGGGGGGGTGAGAAAAAAAATCAAATTTTTCTAAGAGAGAAAGGCTTAATATTAGAATGCTAAAGTTATTTGGGGGGGGGGGGAGGGGGGGCTATGAAACTGTGCATGTTTATGAGATTATTGTGGCATTTTTGGGAGATGATCATTGTCATATTTTTTTGCTTTTCCTAATGTTATGAGATAAACACCCGTCTTTCAGACACATCCGATAATCCTGCCTTTGAACGTGTTGCAAAAGTCTGGCCCAGTGTGTACAACGCTTTCGTTAGCAGTCAATCATTTGGACCCTTGGGCGGGAGGTGGGCTCCAATGGCAAAAAGCAGCAATAAATTCCCGGCTGTGTAGTTTTTGCGTGCCGGTGCCGCTAAACGTCATTGCGAACGGCTTTTCAGGTATCATGCTGCTGCTGTTGTGCTTCTTCGCCTTCCTGCACTGCTGGCTCAACCTCTTCGGGGAGCTCCTCCGCTTCGCCGACAGAATGTTCTACAAGGTGAGAACGCCATCACAGAGCAGATACAGAAAAACAAAAACAAAACAAAAATCGAATGAATAATAATAATGGGGAAAAAAAAATAAAAAATCATCTGAGAAACAAGCAGGGCGCCCGATGACCTTGCAACTGACATCACCTTCCATTGATTCGGTGGCCAGAAGCGCTTTAAGAAGCCAGTCCTTCTTTGGGATCAATACCAATAGATCAATGAGTCCCTTGGCTACACTTCAAATCACCAACACATAAACGTTGGGTTTCTATTTCTGTATCAACCCTATTGATTTTGAATTGTGTTTGGTATGACAGCAAGAAATCTATTGATCTTATTTGCTTTCTAATCGTTGAATGGCGTCTTGTCAAGCGTTTGTTTTGGTTCTAAAGAACGCCATTGATTTGGAGCCGGATTTCAGAGTGTGCGGTTGCGTGTGAAAGCAAGAACGCTACGGATTTTATGTGCTGTCCAATCCTTGTCAAATGTTTGACAAGTCCTGTTTACATTCTAAAGAATCTTATTGATTCTGTGTGGTTGTGTCTGAAAGTAATAACTCAGTTAGGATTAATGACTATAGAATGAGTCAGCTGAGGTAACGAAATGACATTTCTGGTCCAATGTTTGATTTATTTTTGTTTATTTTGACTCTGACTGAAAGCAGGAGCTGTATTGATTATGATTGGAAGACAACTGAGGCAAAAATAAGCACACATTACTTGTCAATCGTTGACTTTGCTTTCTGTTCGATAGAATGCTATAGATTTTGCCCGCCTGCGTGTCAACATTCCGATTGATTTTTGAATGATCTAAAGGTCGAGTAATTTAGTCCATGTAGGCCACGTTAGCGTTTGTTGAATGCGAGACCCCAAATGATTTTGAGCGCCATCCGTTTTTTGTTTTGTTTGGCAGGACTGGTGGAACTCGACGTCTTTCGCCAACTACTACCGCACGTGGAACGTGGTGGTGCACGACTGGCTCTATTACTACGGCTACAGGGACTTCCTCTGGGTCAGGCCAAATACTGGATATCATTTCATGACATTCACGTGGCATTTTGGGGTGGACACAAAGTTGGATTTCCCAGGCAAAAATGTCATCCATCCATCCATTTTCTGAGCCGCTTCTCCTCACTCGGGTCGCGGGCGTGCTGGAGCCTATCCCGGCTATCATCGGGCAGGAGGCGGGGTCCACCCTGAACTGGTCGCCAGCCAATCGCAGGGCACATACAAACCAACAACCATTCGCACTTACATTCACACCTATGGGCAATTTAAAGTCTTCAATTAACCTACCATGCCTGTTTTTGGAATGTGGGAGAAAACCCCTTCTGGATATAATAACCAAATACATGCAGTATATTACATACATTTATACATACTTTTTTTTTTACTGTACGTCGTGCATTCTCAGTGTTTCTTATTTCTCGTGTTGGATACCCGCAGCTGTCTAAAAGGAAGTTCCGCACAGGCGCCATGTTGTCCGTCTTCATCGTGTCGGCCGTGGTGCACGAGTACGCCTTGGCCATGGGCTTGGGATTCTTCTATCCTGTCATGTTTTTTCTCTTTTCCATCTTCGGAGGTGACCAAGAAGTCTATTTTTGGGGTTTTTATTATTACATTACATTGAAATATCTATTGAGTATTGCATTGTTGTTGTTTTTACGATCATATTCAAGGCTTTGAAGTTAGTATTTAATTCCTTCTACGCCTTTAAATTTTGTAATAAATAACCATTTTAATTGATTTCACTCAATACAAAAAAGAATTTATGTAAAAAAACACCAAATATATGACATACAGGAAAGACTAATAATAATATTAATAAGGAGATCAAAATATGCATTTTTTAAAAGATATTACCAGATATCAATCTCAATAAAAATATGAATGGCAATAACTAATAATAAAACAATAAAATGAATGAATATCAAATAAAAATTCAAAAGTATGTATTATTATTCTTGTGATTGTCTTCATATTATCTGTATTTTATTTTATTAATAATGACAAGATTTAATATTGTTGTTATTGGATATCAAATATCACTACCAATAATCGAGTTGCAGAAGAAATATGATAGAACGGGAAAATGATGATTCATTATTGATTATTGTATGTCATCTATACCAGTGGTTCTCGATGCTTGTACGCCAAGTACCACCTCAAAAAATACTTGGCTCTCCAAGCGCCACCATTATGACCAACTTTAAAATACAATACTGTAGTGGGCCTTAGTGTTCATAAAAAAAGGAGAAAGTGGTTTAATTCCTTTTAATATATATTTATTATTGCAAGCCACTGTTGCATTAGGCACAGTTTGAACATTAACACCACTTAAATGTAAGAAACTTAAAAAAATAAAAAAAAAACTTAAATAATGATTCAATTAAAAATGATTCCGTTTCACTTTTATGTGAATGTTGGTGTAAATATTGTCGTGAAGAGTACATATAATAAACCTATTATCGTACTGTTATTCTTTTGACGTGTGAATTGATCTTGGTGTTGTTCTCCTTTCAGTTGTCTTTAACTTCACCATGAACGACAGGCGTCAGAGTCCCGTCTTCAACATCATCATGTGGGCGTGTCTCTTCCTGGGTCAGGGCGTGCAGGTGTGCCTCTACTGCCAGGAGTGGTACGCGCAAATACGATGTCCTCGCACCGGGGTACGCAACACACGAACGCACAGCGAGCCGCATTGCACACTACATCCTGCGGGTGGCGCAACGCCGCAGTCTGCAAAACAACTGTTAGACAATTCCAGGATTTCAATCGTAATTTTTTGGGAAAAAAAAACATTAAATACAAGATTAAAGTAGCGTATGTTGGAGACAAAAGTAGCCATTTTACTTTTACTATTCTACAAAATTTGAATTTGTTTTCTAAAAAAAAAAAAGTTAATCTGATAAAATTTTAATTGTATTTTTTGAGGGAAAAAGTAATAATTGAAAAAAGATTGCAATTGTAAAAAAAGAATAACATTGTATTGGAGATAACAATTTGTTGTAACTCATGTTGTCCAAGAATGTTATTTTCTTCCAAATTAAATATAATACGGTAGTTTGAAGTATGAGTTCTTGTGGAAAAAAATAAATACATGAAACAAAGTTTTTTTTTTTTAAATTGTCATTTTATAACGCTAATGTAAAGTTAGAATTCTAAGTAATTTTGGAGGGAACAATTTCTTTTTCTCGATTTTATGACATTGAAGTTATATTTTTTTCAAGACAAAAAGTCATAATTTTACAAAATTCAGATTGCATTTTTTTCTTAAAGTTGTATTTTTTTTTTTTTTTTTATGGGGAAAAGTTAATGAGATGGGATTAAAGACATATTTGTCCGGTTTGTACCCTTCTGTGGTGCTAATCCACCCCCACCAAAAAAAAAACAAAAAAAAGAAACTGCTCAGTGATCTGGTTACTCCTTGTTGTTTGTGGATGATTATTGATCATTGTTAGTCTAGTAATCAATACTGCTATAGCATGTGAGCCTCTTTCGGCAGATTTGCCTACGGCCATATGACAATGACACATATTTAAGTTTAGAAAGCCTCCAGTGTTTGATGAAGTGGAGGATTTACTCGACAGATGGCGTACTTAAACTCCTTTGCGACCAATTGTAGGCCGGCCCCTCGCTGAGGCGTCCGGCAGCGCCGTTGTGCAATCTACCATCAGATTAGAATAGAACATGCTAATAACAAAAACAAAATCTGGATTATGTGCATATGAAGTTCCTAGAAAGAGCCTTTTTTTTTTTCTGTTTTTTTTGTCATCCAGAATAGCTTTTGGGAGCTGGTGACGCCTCGCTCCTGGTCGTGCAGCCACCGAAAATGACCGGCGGAAGACGGAAAGTCGCAAGGGTCAAGAACGGTATGAAGAAGGAATGAACCATCATGGCAGTTACGGCTGCCCCAATGACTTGAATATATATATATATATATATATATATATATATATATATATATATATATAATATACGGACACATACTGTATATAATTGTAACTTCAGTGTTTTTTTTATATTGTATTTTACCCAGCGAAAATAAGGTATAATTATATATAATTGTGTTTTAGTGAAAAAGGTCATAATAATGAAAATTAAGTGTTGCTTTTCACTTTTTTTTTTGTTTTAAATAATGTGAGATTGAACTTGCCATTTTATGAGGAGTAAAAAAAAATAAAAATAATTTTTTTTTAAAAATTACATTTTAACGAGTGATTTCCAAATTCACACACGTCCTTGCATCTGCCCGAGTCCTCCGAGGGCAGATGCCACCTTCAGGGAAAAAATATGACGCAACCATGGAACAAATGTTTATCATTATATATTAGGATAAATATTAGGTTGCCACGCCGTTGATCTCTCTATTCTACAGGTTGCCGCATTGAAGACTTCTGTCATGTTTACCGAAGCCAAATGTACTGTCTATTCTTGAAAGCTCTCACGCATAATTGAGTACCAAGAACAGTACAGTACAGTATAAATTTGCAAAGCACATCGTTGGAATAAAACATGGTTGTCATTGTTTTTCTACTTCATTTAGAGTAAATGTGATCTGATGACCAATTTCATACGCGTGTGGATATGTGTGTGCATGTGCGTTTTTAATCCCAACACTGGTTGAGGTAGAAAAAGGTTGTGGAATCGACCTTTTTATCGTTTGTCACAAAGCCTGTGTGCGTGCGTGTTTTGTGTGTCAGTGTGTTGTGATTATACAGGAAGAGCGGGATTAGCATTGGTGCACTGTTTGCATTAGTGATGTAATGCTGTGTACACTGATACACTCTTAATTCCCTGTGCACTGGAAAACACAGCCTCTTTCACTGCATTCAATGGACAGTAGTTTTTATCTACAGTGTACGGTATTACTGTATATAACCGTTTAAATTGTCACTACTGTACGAAGGATAATTAAGGCCACACCGGTAAGGAAAACATATCATTAAAGTGGTATTTCAAGGTTTAAAGTTGTATTACGAAATGGTGATAATCAAATTATATTTAAAAAAAAAAAGGTAATATTCAGAAAAATTAAGTAGTATTTGTGTTTAAGAATAAAATCTAAATACTTTAAAAAGTAAAGTTTTTAGGGGGGAGTCACAGTACAGGATTACTCTTTTGGGGGGGTAAAATTTTGAGAAAATCAAGTTGTTTTTTCCCCTTTTGAAAAATTGTCTTGAGATGAATTTGTAAAAGGTATAATATTAGGCTCTGTTTTTTTTTAGATTGAAATAGAATAAAATGAAAAAAGGGATAATACAGGAAAATATTTTTATTTTTTCAAAGAGAAAATCTCTATATTACGAGAATGACATCCTAAAGTTTCGAGAAGAAAAATATTTTTTTTGGGGGGGGGGGTTCAGATTTGTCAAATATTTATGAGATTAAAGTAGTATTTCTATTATTTTTTTCGAGGCTGACCAAGAAGTCTTAAGTTTTTTTAAAGAATCAGAATCATCTTTATTTGCCAAGATAAAGATTTGTCCAAAAAACACACAAGAAATTTGTCTCCGGTAATTGGAGCCGCTCTAGTACGACAACAGACAGTCAATTGCCAGAGAAGACTTTGGAGACAGAAAGACATTGACAAAAACAGTCACTGAGCAATAAAGGGTTGCTAGTTTTCTGGTAATGCCGATACATTTTTAAAAAATAGGTTAGGTGTTTTAAGAAGTTGATTGCATGAGGGACGAAGCTGTTGGAATGTCTGCTAGTTCGACTTTGCAGTCAGTCAAAAAGAATAAAGTTCATGGGATAGTCTTAATATTGTATCATGAGAAAGAAAAAAAAAAAAAGGAAAATTCAAAGAAAAAGCCAAAAACCTTTCAAGGAAAAAAAAAGTTTCTATTTGATTCAAGTTGTTATAGCTCAGGATTATCCTAGTACTATTTTTTTAGAAAAAGTAAAATTACATGATTAAAGTTGTATTTTCTTTCAAGAACAAAATTCTAATACTATGAAAAGCATGCTTATTTTGATTTTATTCATAACTGAATAACTAGTCGGGATGGGAATCGAAAAAGCGGTACTTTTTGAGAAGCGGTGCCCAGTAATAACATTCTTCGGAATTGTTGCTTGTCGGACGATTCCGCTTTATTCGATTCCAATAAGAGTGGATTTCACTGATAAAGCAATACTGATAATGGAATTGAAATGGTTCCTATTCCTAATAACTATTGATTCCAATCCAGCTTCCAAATGAAGGAGAGCAAAGAATGACACAATTTTTACAAGGATTCATTGTGACTTGATTGTTTGTTGCCGTACAAGCAACAAAAAAAAAGAAGACGCCTGCACAAACTGCTGCTGAATAACAGTTTGGCTCTGGAGCCCCGAAACTAAATCCCATGCTCCCCCCACTCCAATATTTTCCAAGCAGCATCCCACAGCGCTCTGGCCAAAACGCAACACGTCCCGCTGCCAGGCTGCTTTTAAACCACAAAATGCCTCAGGAAGGACGAGGCATCCACACGAGAACATCATGTGTTGTTTTTGCAGAACATTCACAAATGGAAACTTAAGTCCGAGCACGTGACAAATTCACACTGGTTTATTATTTATTCAAAGCACCATGAGAGACATTTGAAAAATACATTCAGGGACGGAACTAAAACACCATGCAAAGTACACAAATGTAGAAAGAATGGATGAATTCACATTTTGGGGAGAAAATAAGGCAGAATTTTACAAGATTAAAGTCAAAATTATCCAGAAAAAAGTTTGGAAATTTATGAGAGAAAAAGAGGGTATTTTACCAGACAATTTGCTTAAAAAAAAGTTGCAATTTATCACAGTAAAGGCAAATACATTTTACAAGATTAAAGAACACAATGTCTAATCTTACTAAATTGGGGTTGTACAAGTTTTTTTTTTTTTTTTTTTTTTTTTTTTTAGAAAGAAGTAATGATTTTGTGTCATATTTTTGGAGACAAAAACGTTGGAATTTTTTCTGATAAAAAAAAAAAGTTTTAATTTATAAGATTTATTCCCCCCCCCCCCCAGGAACAATCTTAGAGCTGTAATTTTTAGCGGATTTAAAAAGTCCCACAAAAGTTTAGGACACAAAGTTGCCATTTTAGATGAGATTTTAGTTGCATTTTTTCTTTTTTCGAGGTCAATGCCACAAGAAAAAAGCTCATAGTTTTATAAGATTTTATAAGATTTTTTCAATAGAAAAAAAAAGTTGTAATTATATGAGATTAAAACCTTAATTTTGGGAAGGTGGGGGGGAATTGAATTTTACAAGGTTGAAGTTTTTTTTTCAGAAAGAAAAGATTGACTTCATGAGATTAATGTATTTTTTAAAAACAAAATATATGACTTTTTCCAAACTTAAAGTAGAATTTTGTGGAGAAGAAAAATCATGGTTTATGAGATTAAAGTTGTATTTCGTTACCCAAAAATCTTTTAAAATAATTAAATCGTATTCTTGAAGGAAAAAACTATTTGACAAGACATATTTGTTTTACACAAAAACAACAATCTTAAAATATTAAAGTTGAAATTTTCAAGGAAAAGTCATAATTTCAAAA